>NC_084599.1:23897124-24177124 GCF_033807715.1 Cololabis saira
AAGTGTATTTTTGTGCGAGTGCCGTTAGAGAACTGCAGCATATATACTATATTTATATATTTACTATATATTTATTTGACTACACAATGTGAGCGCAGTGAGCATTAAGAAACAGTAAAACTGAGAATATTGTGCATATTTGGAGTTAACAGTGACACTTTAAAGCCCAAGACAGACATTTACCGTATATGCATATTTTTACTTTTGAATGAAATACAAAAAAGTATTTATCTAAAAAAATAATGATTTCATATTTTCGTCTAATAAAAATTAAAAAGAATTTTAAATGTGAACATCCAGCCAAATCTATAAATGATCAATATGCTGTCAATAAACATACAAAAATTACAGTACAAGACAGTCGAGATTACTTTTGCAAACTTAAACATCTAAACAAAACAAACTATTATGAGAGAACAACTCAAACTACAAAATAAATTCTTTAAATTGCAACAATTTTTTTTTCCCCAATAAAAACTTTTGCACCCGATTCCAATCAAATGTTCAGGTTTACAGATGAAAATTCCCCTCCACCTGCAGGCAGCCTAAGGCATGTCATTAGGAGAAAAATGTGATGCCCCATACCAGCTCTTAGAACTATCAAGTGCAGTTAAAGTGGGAAGTCATCAATTTTTCTCAAAATTTCAACATGTCCTCGACTCAAGTGTTAGTCGGATGGGTAGAGAAGAAGAGCGAGAGGGCCTGTAGGATTAGGCCTTTAGGTGTCACTGTACTTTCAAAAATCTGCCTTGCCCCCACTCTACCTCACACACACGCACACTCTGCTAAAATGGTGTCACGTTGGGGCATCTATTGTTCAAGAACACTTGGTCTGGCCTCCAGTCGGCTATGGTGTCACATAGAGAGCCGTGTAGTATACCAGAACCCCCGTCTCCAGGGATAGATCATTAATGGGCAAAGAAGCAACTTTAAAGTTGTTCACATCAGATCAGTCAGTCTGAGCCATAACTTTGAAAGATATCAAATGTTCATACCCCAGCCCACATGGAAAGATAATTAAGTTATTTTCTGTTCTTTCGTGAAAAAAAAAAAAAAAAAATCAGTCTTGCTCCTTCCAGAAAAAAAAGCTTAAACAAATACCACAACTTCCCAATCTGAAGGCAAGCCAAAGTTTACAAGTGTAATTGCGACAAATTACACTTGTTTACTTGAAATATATTTCAGGATTCTATTTTCACAGTGAAATCCCTTTCTGAAAAAATTGGGAAAAGTAGGAAAAAAAACAAAGATGAAAAGAGATTTTTCTTTTTCATGAGTCTCAACATTACACATTCAACGCTGCAAGAACAAAGTTGTGCCATAAATACATCCATATGCTCTCTGTTTGTGGCTATGCATATTTCTATTCAAGGAAAAACATGCGGTTTTATGCTGAAAGACTTACTATTCAAAAAATAACCTTTGTAGATGAGAAGATTTGAAACAGTTTTGCCCCCTCTTCCCCTCCTTCCTCTCTCTCTCTCTCTCTCACAATGATTTTGATGCTGTATCACTCCAGATAAGGATCTGCGGTGTGTGCTGCGTTCAGGTCTAATCAGCCCTTGCATTGTTATGCCGTTAATATTCAGACAACCTTTTGACAGAATAAATAAATAAATAAATAAATGGTAGGGATAATCAGAGGGCCTGAGCAACAGCGGGGACGGAGGAAGCCCCAATGACTACAAATACCACCCATAAACACGCGCTAATAAACAACACAGGTTGTTTTGAGTCGGCGATGGAGGGGAATTGAGTGAGTGGGTGGATTGGACAGGGGTGGAGGTGGGTGGAGGTGGGGTGCAGTCGAGCATGGTCTCAAATACAAATTTGTGTTTGTTTGCTGGGGGTGCTTGTTGTGGTGGAAATGTTACTTTGGGAGGCTGTTATCGTCACGGACTCCTCACCTCGTTGGGAGTTTGTACGGGCCACTTTTGTGGTTTAACTGCGAATGGAATGTGTGTTTGTGTGTGTGTATACAAGGTGGTTTGTGTGTGTGTGTGTGTGTGTGTGTGTGTATGTGGGGGGGGGGGCTGGCGCACTCCCTGGACCACTAACGATACTGAGAGTAACCAACGATGAACGTGTGCTGGCTGACATGCTTGATAAACAACCATGTGCCGTCACACTCTCTGTGCAACTGGCTATTCCAAAAAAAAAAAAAAAAAAAAAAAAAAAAAAATCATATAAATAAAAAAAAACTTAAATAAATAAACAAATGCATTGCATGTTTGAATATTTACCCTCCCAGCTCGTATTTTGCATTAACATTGAAATGTTTTCTTTATCACAACAGAAGTGAATGTAGTTTTGGGACAACAGCTCTGCCTGCTGAGCTGAATCGAAAGATTTGGGTTAGGTGAGGATACGGCTCTACCTACTCTGCTTGCTATTCCGCTACAACCTCTGAAAAAGATATTTAGCAAAGATGGAAACACAGCAAGCAGAAACAACAGTTTTCTTTCTTTTGCTTCCTTTTCCTCCTACATTCCTTCCTTTTTTTCCCACATTTTTTTTTTCATACTCCTACTTTCTGTTTCTGTTGGAAATTAGGTTTGAGACAAAGAGGCTATGTGTTGCGACATGGCATGCTTGCTGTACCAGCACAGCTGGGATTTCCGGTGCACAACCTTCCAGGCATGGCTACACAGGTAATTAAAAATCTTCTGGATTCTTTCTACATCTCTGCTGGCAGGGTTGTTGGGGGCAAGACTTCGGGAGACAAAGGTAGCTTGGCACATTTTTAGAATGTGACTACAAATCAGCATGTGGTTAAAGAAGATGAATATGCGTGTCTGGGTGTGAATGTGGTAGTGAGAAGAGTTTGGGTGGTAGTGTGTTTCTGGAGATAGGCAGAACTCTCTATAGGAGACTTTCTGGCCTTGATTGGGGTGGGAAGGGGTGGAACAGAGGAGGAGTATATGTAGCGAGAGATTGAGAGACAAAAGTGGAGAAGTTTTGGACACAGAGAGGAAGGAGTGTGTGATAAAAAAGTATGAGAGAGAGGTGAACGACAGATTGAAAGAGGAGAATTCCCAAAGAAAGAAAAAGGAAGCAGGCACAAAAGTGTTGGGTTTCAAATCCAGCGTTCCTGACAGCGGCATGCCAGATGACCTTGGGCATGTCACGCTGCCATCTGTTCCCTCTGTCTGGCCTGTCAACATACCTCTAACTCCAGTTAAAACATGACATTCCGGCTTCCTTACACACTGACGGGCAACTGTCGTCACCCGGAGAGAAAAGGATAGAGACACACAGAGAGCAGCGCACAGAAGAAGAATCCAGGAAGGAATTGTAGGATGGGAGGGATGGCAGGCAGCGTGTGAGCAAGGAAGGGAGTGACCTTTCCTCCAACAGCCCATCTTTATGAGCTGATATCGTTATCAATGTATTACTCCCTCGATGGCCACTAGAGCTACAATAACGCCATTGAACTGACAGTCCATCATCATAGGACAAAGAGGGGCGCTAACACTGACATCCTGTGGGGCACTGGGTTGCAACTGATTGCACTCATAAATGAGCACGGCTCTCATAAAATCATGTGGTAACTGCTTAGCGGTGCACAGGGTGAATGCTTTTGTTATCAACAGCTCAAGTGGTGCGCAGGCTCCCTGTTTGCTCTGGTGTCCGGGCGGCTGGCCCCTGCTTTCATATGTGAGGTTAATCATGCATCCACTGAAATCTGTTATTGGAAAAGGGAAAAGGGGAGAAAGCTGGAAAGAGTCAAAATATCTTTGTTTTTTTTTTCTATTTTTTTAATTTTATTTCATAGTTTATTCCTATGACAGTTTGTTTCAGAAACATTAAAAACTTTTGTTGTCCCTTGTTTCTTTTACTTTTTAAAAAGGTGTTCTTTTTAAGAGCGGCCCGTGTTTGTGTTAGGCTTCTTTTTTTCTTCTATTGTGGCAGCTGGGAAAGAGGGTCCTGATGGATTTCGATCTCAGCCGGTCAGCAGGCTCCTGAGGCAATGGACCACATAAATATTCCTAGACATATGTTTATGTATATATTTTTTTATGTGGTAATAAATGCTCATTAATTGTTAATGACTTGGACTGGGCGCATGGATGGTAAACCCTTTGGGTTGATGCCAGAACATGAAATACTGTACAGCAAATTTAGTTTATTGTTAAATAAATCAAGAAGGCCTATAGAAAGCAGGTGCTCTCTCTATAGTGAGTAGCTCATGTTCCGAAAATACCCAGAAAAAATAGATATCCTGGGCATGGACCGTCTTTAGAAAATCTGAAATTTTGATTCGTCTCCTCCATTTTGTTGTTGGGGTTATGGGGGTACAGAATACTGAGATATATAGGGATCTATATTTGATCTTATCGTCACTGTAGTCTATAGAAATGTTTGGCAGGAAGTTCACTATCCTAAATTGATTTTGAGTTTGTTTCAAAAGGAACTGGAAGATTGAAGTTTTTCATTTATTGATGGTATATTAGTCCCTCAGTCTGTTACTGTAAACAAAGTCAGAATGATATGAGTAATTTAGGGACGCAAAGGTTCATTAAAAGGAGCACATTGAAATACATCATGAAGTATATTCAGACTCTTATCTTTGGTTGAATAAAAAGGGGAGCAAAGAGACTTTAAAGTATTCTATTCAGGTCAAGGAAGCAGAAAAGACACACACCCAGACAAAATCATTGTTTTTCATTTTTCTTTTCTTTTTTTTAGTTCAGTAACATTTTACTTCCACCCTTAATGTATTCACTTTCATTTCCTGAGCAAAGCATCTCTGTTCACTTTTGCTGCCAAGCGAGGTGAGGAGACTTGCTGACGTTTAAGAACAACTTAACAGAAAGCATGTGGGACTGTGCCAGCACCCAGAGAAATAATGACACCCGTGCTGAAATTCGCCACCAATTATGAATGGAATAATTACATTTTAGGCTGAAAACTGAGAACTACAGTCTCTGGTTCAAATTTCCCTCATATAACCTAATGCCCTGCCAAACAAGAGCATACTTTCCATGCAGTCCTGACACTCTGGGGATTAAGGGAGGTAATTCTACAAAGAGCAGGCACTGCGCTCTCCTCCTCATCCTTCAGTGACTGATATGTAGAGGAAGCGAGACCCTGACCCATTCCTGACTTGGGGAAATTGCTGTGACCCCTCTGCGGTTTTAGGAACAAGACAGACCTGGCACATAGGTGCACTGGTGTTGTGGCAGCCGTTCCTGACCTCGAGCACCTTTAGTTGGCTGACCCCATTTGGCCATTTATTCACACACACGTAGCTTCTGCTAGATGGATTGGGTTTCTCCTGAGAAGCAATGGCTGCCTCTGTTTTGCATCCTCTCCCATTTTCGTCCCGGGAGCCGAGGAGTGCCCCAGTCATTAACACCAGCAGCCTGCCTGTACAGTCAGCTAAAAGGTCTGCATTCATGAGGGACATCCTGCAAACCAGATGTGCTTGCTCTGTGAGAGTGTGTGTGCAATTGTGTAGAATTGTATATGTACTGCCTGGAATGAAATTCTACATTTTCAGGAGCAATGGATCAAGCTGAGAGTGTGTGTGTGTGTGTGTGTGTGTGTGTGTGTGTGTGTGTGTGTGTGTGTGTGTGTGTGTGTGTGTGTGTGTGTGTGTGTGTGTGTGTGCCCCCAGGGCCCGAGGACAGGTCAGGCAAGAGAAGGTGGGATGGGGAAGGGGGGCGGGGGGTGTTGCGGGTGTTCACATCCACTTGTACACACTCCTGCGAATGTCATGGTTGTGGTTGTTTTTTAATCCATTTATTGTATAATTTAAAAATAATTAAATAAAAACAAGCAAGGGATCCAGGTTTGTAGATAACTTTGTTTTCAAGAGAAACATTTAGGAAAGTTACTCAGTGAGAAAACCACTTTGAAACCATGAAATAGTTTAATGAATACCGCTCACAGCAGAATCCATGCACTGAAGAAGCAAGAGCATTCATATTTGTAAAGACAAACTGTCTGTGTCAATGTATGTATAAAACATAAACATCTATCTGGCAGACTTGTTCGCATGTTTTAGAAAATGTAATGTTTATTATATTAACAACTATAATTACTGTAAATGTATTCTGTGGGACTCACTTGTGATATTCTTAACAAGCTAAATGTCCTACCAGGGAAATACAGCTGTGCATATAACTGGTGTGTTTAATAACGAAACTTATTAAACACACCAGGATGCGGTGAAATACTGAGCTAATTAGGGAATTTTAATTTTTTCTACATGAAACCAAGACTGAAGTCACCAAACAGTGCCAAAAAAAAAAAAAGATCCAGCCACAGAAAACAACATCGTTGCCAGAAATAAAACAAAATGAAAACGCATCAAATACGTTTCAAAATCAATTATTTTCTTCCATTGTGAACACTATCAATACTGGGCACAAATGACCCATTTGGAAGTGGCAATCCATTTTGGCTAAGTGATGTCATGCAACCTGTCATGTTAGTCTGCGTGAAGCAGCGGGCCGATTCCTCTTCTCAGCGGCTGCTCACTCATGGCGAGGACAAATGACAGTTCTTTTTCATTTGGAAGGAAATAAGGGGACAAGAAACTGCGCTGGCATTCAAACACAAACTGCACCCCAGAGCTGCACCGAACCAAGGACACCAGCTAGTTTTTTTGTTTTGTGTTTTTAGCCACTCTTAAAAGCGTCACACGGCCATGATCCTTTGTTATTTCAATTCTTGAGATGCTCTCTGTAGTTGCAAGCTGGCCATGCATTGGCTGCAAGTGGGCAGTCATTTCCACTGGACACCGCAAAGAAATGTAAGAGCGACCTCGATCGGGCAACAGAAGGCCCCTTAGTCCATTTTAGAGGGTGCAGTCACATAGCTGCTCCGATTATTCCAATTTTCATGACCAGCACAAGAAAATCCGTAAGCCGGAGACAGCTTCATTATTAGCACGCCTTACACAGAGCTCAGTGGCAGGATATTGCAGGACCATATAACAGCTGAGCAATCTGAGTTTGGCAGCTGGGCATGCAGGTATTGTAATTTTAATTCCCTTCTCAATTCCCACATCTCTGAACTGTGGACTGTTGTTCATCTCAAATGAGTCAGAGGTAAAATGTCAGTGAAATGCTCTTTGTGCTGAAAGTATGCAGAAAAAGCCCCAAAACAAATAAAAGCAGTTTTTGTGATTTCATATAAAATTTTGCTTCAACTCAACCACTTGCCAATTCCCCATCAATACACGTTTGTACACTCTTTGCATGACACAATCAAGCTTATCACACAGTAGTTCTGGAAAACAACACTTTAATAATAAATACCAGGAAACCAAGCCACATCTGCATGTATAAACGCACACAAAGTGCACTATGCACTAAGAAGTTTGAAGCAAGCATTAGCATAAACTGTCAGCCTTCTTTTCTGTCTTTTTCTTTTCTATCTTGAGTAGCTACATTTCAAATATGTGATAGCTTCTGTTTCCATCACCGCATTTATGGAGCAAAATGCCTCCCTGTTATCCACCATCTAAATGGCCATTAGCTAGACTAACCCAATTAGTGGAACAAGATCTAACACAGCCTTCCTTTGTCCTTCCATCACAGGAAACAGTAGAGGTTTGCTGCATTCTGATCAAATGTATGGTGATTAATGACTGTGCTTTCACTGTGTTGACAGCCTGTAACAGCTCTACCACTGCACATATTTTGTCTGTATAACTGACACTTGAATGAATAAATTGGGAAATAGCTCCATCATCAACATGGCTTCTTATTGCCCCCCCCCCATCAAATGTACAATAGGAATGATATGCTGTCAGGTCCATGTACCCTCCTTGACAGTCCACATGTGCACATTGGGAATAATGACCAAGCTAAAAATATTATAAACTCTGCAGCAAAATACTTAAAGGTCATTTTAATTATACGGATGGACTGTGGAGCAGTCACGTTTGACAGGAAATAGAAAGAAGTGATGTAAAGGTTGAATAAGGAGTTTTCCAGGAGCTTGGTTTAAACCAGACCCGTAAAATGATGGTTAAAGTACAAAAAAAATGTATGGATGATATATTTAGTACAACTTTTTACACATCCTTTTGCCAGATTTCTTCCTTGTTTAAGTCATGCTTAAGTTAAGGGAGGAAAAAAGCCAACAGTCCTGGTGGAGGAAGTCTGTGAAAAGTAGATGCAGTGAATGAATGCTGTCAGGACCAAATAGCCGTACGCAGCGTTAAATATGTTTCATGCATTGTTTTTCCTTCATAAAAAGTAAAGGACATGCATTGAAGGCAAAAGTACATTTGACAAAAGTGGTGGACTTAATGTTGCTTTTTGTTTCTGATTTTTTCCAGGTTGAATTGTATTAAAATCTGTTTATGAAGAAGTAAATTTTAAGAAGAAACGACTGGCGAAAAAAAAAATGTGGCGAAGTTGACAAAAAAATTAAAGGAAGAACGTAAGATGACAAAAGTGCATTCTGCTCATAAGGTGTATGTTGAAATTACACCCATTAAAAAAGTTCTAAGCATTTATACAGCCATAAATTTCTGGCCCTGGAATTTTAAAAAGTAAAAAAGGAATAAACACTAAACGCCATGCTGCTTTGAATGTCTGCAGTCTTTCCCCCACACCGCAGGAGTTCAAAAGAATAATAACTCTGCCCTCACTCATCACCACCCAGAGAAGCGTTAGGGCAGCTCATAATATTTTTTTCCCCCTTTTTTAATTAGTAATTTTAATCTGATCATTGAAGGCAGCAAAAATATGAATTGATGTAGTACAATTGGGAGCGAGGCTAATAACTACATAGACTCTCACATGTCTGATGTCTAGCGACACTTTCCACCATCTCTGTCAGATTACATGCTCCTGTAGCCAGAGTGCAAACAGTGCACAGTGACAGGTGAACATCGTGTGTGAGGTAAAGTAAGACAGTGACAAAATACACAAACTCGTGCATCACTGTTGTGTTTTACACATTTGCTTTGGTTTAGCAGCTAAAGCAAAGGCAAAGCACAAGTTACAAACTTGACATGTGCAGACAACAAAAGGCAACAAACATTTCGTTCAAAGACTTTTATAATCCAACACTGTGCCATTTGAAGGACTGTAATTTTCACAGATGTGGTTATAGACAACATTTCAAAAAGGTTGGGAGGCTACAACAAGTACTGTACATGAGCGTTTTGCTCCTTTTGTTAATGTGTCGTTTTTTTTTTTTTTTTTTTAAATCTAATTATGGGGCCTGTCAAGACATTGACAAGCACACGGGGCACAACATATTGATCCATAATAATGTAACCAACACAGATCATTCACAAAATTGCATCTATATGAGCCAGGAGCCAATCTAGCAAAACAAAAAGGAAGAAGCATCTGGCCACAAAAGGTTAAGAGATACTGAAAGCAATAGCCAGAAGGAAAGAGGATGGAGGTAAACCGATGGAGTGGTAATGTAAGGCTACTGATGGAGAGCAGATGGAGGGAGCAGGAGGTTGTGATTAGTGTTATATGGGGACTAGGCCTCAGCAGTGCTTAGTGTCTAGTGGTGGTTGGCCCCGAGGCAGCCGCTTCCTCAGCGCTCACTCCCCTCCCATGGTACTACTGTCACTGGCCAGAGAATCCCAGCATGTCTCTCTGTTCTTCCATCCACGGAGCGCTGTGCAACACCGAGACCATTTCTCAACAATCTGGCACAAACAAGACGTCCTATTGGCATGAAAGCGGCCCTGAAGGAATTACACGGTTGGTCTCATTGTTTACATCTCCATGCTGGATGCGTCTGAAAATTACCGTGCATATGTTGTTGTATATTACTCCCTTTTTTTTTTTTTTTTTTTTTTACTTTTTTTTTTTTAAACCACAGATAATGTGTCTGTCTTGCAATATTCATCTATTAATTTTGCCATAATTCTGATTCTATTTTTTTTTTCTTTTTGTCCTTACATCCAGATCCAGCCCCTCACCCCCCCCCCCCCACCCCCAGCAGCTTCAATTCAACCATCACTCAGCACAGCACAATTTCAGCCAGAGCCTCAGCCGGCCGAATTAGGGTAACTTGAGCTCCTTCAGATTGTAATCAAAGCGAAAATAATGAGTGCAGGACAAAGACCAGCGCTTTTACTCTAGCTGGCTTACCATTTCTTGGTCTTAGTTTTGTGTTCTTTTCTTTGCTTTCTTTTCTGTCTCTGTCTCCTCCTTCAGAGTCCAGAGAAAAACAAACAGCAGAGCAGAGCAGAGCAGAAATAGAACAGGGGGGTGAACAAGGCTGGAATATAGAAAGCGGGTACACAGATTGGCAGAGCGTGGGGCAGGGCGTCTGTGTTCGCTGCGCCGCCGGCCACTTGCAAAAAAAAACTAATCATCCGAGGAGATTGTTCTCAGCTTACCTAAACAACTAGTACGTTAAGCACACATTCTTCATAACCATTACAACATAGGTTTGTTTGTGTGTGTGTGTGTGTCTGTGTGTGCCCTCCTGGGTATGTGAGCTTTTGTGACCTGCTGCCTAACTGACTGAAGCAAGCAGCCGGCCGTCAAAACAAGAAGGCATCTGTTCCAATAAATCCTGGCAGAGGCGGAGACAGTTAGTGAGATGAACTAGAAAGAAAGCCGGAGCCAGCCATGAGACCAGTGTACGGTGGCCCCCGTTTGAGGTTTTTGGATTTTTTTTTCTTTTTTTTGCAATAATACAGAGAAAGTAAATGATATGTGACTGCAATTTGCAAAGACAACATGGGGCCTGCAGCAAATTAAGCATGCTGTTCCACTTCCACCCAACTTCCATGTAAATATCAGTGGCTTGGGGTTGTGACAAGGAGAAAGAGAGGGCAAACGGGGTAAAAAAGGGGAAAGCAATAAATAAAAAAAAAAACCCTGGTGCCCACTGCTTCAAATCTTTCACCTATCGATGATCTAAATGTTGTTCTGGATTGTGTCATTTTCTTTGTGATATTACACAAAGATTACCACGAAACTAATTAAATGATGGAAAATAATTTAAAGAAAATCTTCATAGTAATTCCTATACACATACATACACACGCAAAAAAAGAAAAAACAGGGAAAGAAAAATCACAGAACAATTCTCTTATTTTCTTATCTGTGTTTATCATTGTATTCTGAACAAAAGCTGACAAAACAGCAGATCTGGATTCTTCCACTCCCTAATATTCACTCAGAGCTACTGTCTGACAGAACTATAGTGTAGGCAAAACGGCAGCCGCAGCGGCAACATAAGAAATTCTGTAAATTTCACACTCTGCTGCCTGCCAAAACACCCTGGGCCCAGATTCCATGATTTTTGCCTCTTGAGTGTCATTCCAACCACCCCTCTGCCTACCTGCCAACCACTGGCAGAGGACTTTGCTGCGTTCTAGCTTCCGAACCTCCCAGAAAACATCTTGAGGTCGCCAGCCATAGAGTCATTTCAAAAATGTTGGAACAAGCTCAGATCTGTGGTACTGTGCAATCTGTGTTATGCTCAGGGAGACTACAGGGAAACCAATTACAACAGGTCTAAAGAAAAACATCTGTTTAGAGATTAGAGATAAAAGATAAAGGAATTCAACCAATGTTTACATCTTCAATGAAATATTTCTCTTTTAGAAATGACAGATTTTTTTAATAAAAAACGAGGAGTCTTCTATACATTATGTACTACACCGTCACCTAACCATCATACGCCAACATACTAAGCTGCATTTTCATTTTGATGACAGTTTTCTAATATGATCATTCATTAAAAGGGGAGAACAAATTAAGTGAATTACTGTGGTATAGTGTGCAGAGGTCAGCCCGTCTCCATGCTTTTTACACGTCTCTGGGATCCATAAAATTATATGTTCAGAGCATTAAAAATAAATTAAAAACACATAAAACAAGACTTTTATAATTAGAGCAAATCAAATGAAATAATAATTAGGCATACAAGAAGAAAAAAAACAAAATAAAAAAAAAAATGTAAAAGACCAATGGAGAAAAAAATAAAAGCCAGACATTTAAGTGTGTGTGTTTTGTTGGAAACAAATCTGGTATTTATTTCAATTTATTGATCCAAAACTTACTACAAAGCTACAAACATAGTTCAAATATTTACAACCATAAGCAATTTTCTGGTGTATAATTTTTAAGCAGTAGGAAAGCATTAAATATAGTTTTCCACATATAAGTAACTTTTATGTGCAGATAGATAGCTGTTACCAGGTTTATGATAGGTATTAAATGACATATTTATTGTGTCACTTCTTGCATGGTTCCAAAGGAAACTCTTGCTTTGAACGTGGAGAGCTACCAAACCACAGATGCGTTATGAGAAATCAAAGTATAATAAAGTTCCACCTTGAGCTTGAAAGCAATTTAAAGGGATAATCAAAGCCATACTTTGCCCCAGAAATATGAGAGCAATTTTATTTTAAAGAACATGAAAATACAATACGGGAAAAAAAAAAGAACAATTTTAATCAGCCCAACACTGTGTCGCCACGCTAACTTGCTGCATAAACATGGTTTTACTGGTCACACAAACGTCTCCAGTTTCATTCGGATGAGAACAGTATCTTGGAACGGACAGCCACTGAGCTTCAATCAGAGGCTGGATTTGTTTTGCAGCATACCGGTAATTAACTGATTGATAATTTCTGGGTTGGTTCCTTTTAATCAGAGGGGTGATTTTAAATGAAAATGGTGATCCAGTTAATTGGAAAAGACCTGCACAAAGTAGAATGTCTAATTGAGATTTTTGCCATGTTTGGTTCCCGCCCATACTCTGCTGTGCCTACCAAAAGATGAGGAAATCTTTCCGGCCTCGCCCTCTTTAACACACTTTTATTATCTCCTTGATACTTAGAAAAAAGGATTTTTACTTAAAATTCCTTTAAAAGGCTAATTTGATTATATTATTCGGAATCATCGTCAAAGATCCACAATAATAAAATAACGTTTATTGTTAATACCATTTTACTGAGCAGTCTGTATATAAATGAGCAGAGAAAGCAGAAGAAAAAAAAAAGACAGAAAAGAAAAAAATCAATATCTTAAAGCAGAAAATCACTGTATCCACACAGCTTGAGGTGAAGTGACATTGTTTCCAAAGATGGAGCCACCCTGCTGTCACAGAGTGGGGCTTTAACAAGACAACATGATGTTCTGTATCACATTTAAACATAAAATCAGGTTTTTAGAGGGAGATGAATATTTAGCAGGTCGACTACAGTCATACAGGCGCTACATGCACTTTTATGAATTATTTTTTCAGATCTGCACTGAACTGAATGTGTTGATAATATGTACAAACACACACACACACACATATATATATATATATATATATATATATATATATATATATATATATATATATATATATATATATATATATATATATATATATATATATACATACATACATACATACATACATACATACATACATATACATATACATACATACATAGTTATTTTTATCTTGACTAGTTACATTACTAATTAAAGTTATATTACTAGTTGCATTACTAATTTAGTTCCAGAAAAGTGGTCCACAATGCATCAAGCCAAGAAACAATAAGTTAAACTACATATCTGCAAACACTGAGCTTTTCAAACCCTGGCATTTCCATCCCAGCGTCGCGCTCTGAAAACCAGTTTCTGTTTAACTACTGGGCAAGCATCTGTTTCATACGTTTTACACAACAGCTGTCCTGCCTTATAAGATGTTTGAACACATTTAATAAATGTCAACTGCATTTTTACACGCTTGAAAATCATAGGTACTTTGCAGTTTTTTTTGCAGTTTGCTGACTCATTCTTCTTCAAAGTAAATTCTTCATAATTTTTTTTTTCCTCAGGTACGCCGCTGTGTTTTGGTCTGTCATATGTAAATGTCATTGTAAGATGCCTACCTTTTACAAAGATGTAATTGGACAATCACTAACACAGAATTACTTATATTAGCAAGTAACGTTTTTTTTTGTAAATTGCAATTCATAATTTAAAGAAAACCTTTTGATTTGAATCAAAAGGTTTTTGGTTGAACTTCTTTTCTCTTTCATTCAAGCACAACTTAATAAAGGAGTAGCTGCACCACTATTTTTTTTTTTTTTACATAAACCAACAGATGATTGGGCCAATCCACCAACGATTAAAGTATAATTCTGAAGCAGCTGCAATCAAGGCCTTTATAGCGGCTGTTTGTCCAATTGATGGGGAAAGCGGGACTGCCTCATTATGGCTTTCTGACCGGGATCAGGGCCAGAAACACCTCTGAATTATCTTTGACTCGATTGCTGACCTTCCAGTGACAACACTACAGCAAAACAGATGAGGAGCAAAAAGAAAAACAAAGATGGTATTCCCTTCACACTGTGCTCGGAGAGTTTCCTTTTATTCCAACAGTCAAATGAGAAGCAGTTGCAAAGCAGCTGGATAATAGAAATATCATTTTCAGAACTTGTGCTTCTGAGGTACGAGACTTCTTTTGTCTGGAGATTGCTGCTTGGCAAAAACGTTTGCTGAATTTTCTTGTCTCCTTTTTTAACATCCCTGAAAACGGTATGTAGAAAATCTTGTGATATACAAGGCTGACTCGGGGAAAAAGAAATAAATAAATAAAATTGAGACGAGGATTAGTGTACAATGAAACATATGTCTGCAATTCAGCTTTAAGCCGGGATGAAGTCACAATGGAGTTTTGTTTACTGTATCATCACCGCTGGAGCATGCTTTGGCAATGCTTGCACAATTGCAGAATGCTCACATCATTTGTGAGCATTTGAAAGTGTTTTTTTTCTATATCTCAGAGGGGAGAAAATTTTCTCAATGACTCATTGTTTATTGTCTGAAATGAGACAAGGGCTCAGAAAGATTTAAGAAAACCTATGCCTAATCTTTGAAGATACAAAAGTATAGATGAACAAAGCAAGTGTGTTAAACACTAAGTTTGCATCAGATTGGTCTTCAATGCCTACAATTTAAAAAATTCTGCACCCAAAAAGCCTTTAGAGAATTTAACTTTACTATAAACTTATATGTGCTTAAGCTGCTGCCTTTATTTTAAAAAGAGAGAGAGAGAGAGAGAGAGAGAGAGAGAGAGAGAGAGAGAGAGAGAGAGAGAGAGAGAGAGAGAGAAAATATACAGTGCCGCTGCCTCTATTCTATGAAGGAACAAGGACCATCCATCACCATTTTCCACAGTGCTTTTCTGCCCAAAATGTTCTCTCAACATAAAACTAAGTGCTGTGGGTCTGGACAGACTGTTTTGGCTTCTGTACACATACAATACACAAAGAGGCATATTAAACATCCATTATCTTGTTGCTTGCAGCAAAATATGAGCAAAGACTTCCATTTACAGAATATGTCAATATCATCATGAATTTCCAGAATACAAATATAAACATTTAATGTATTTATTGTTGTAATGAACTAAACTAAATACAAAAAACCTACCTGACATGCATATTTCTGCATTTTTTTTCTTTCCATTGGCTTCAATTATTCCTGTCTTGTGATTGAAGGGGTGTGCTTTGAAAAAATGGACGGCAAATAAAACAAAACCATCAAGCCCCCCCAAAAAAACACTTAATTTTGTATTCATAACATCAAACCTGACCTTACATTAAGTCTCGGTCAACATGCTCTCCTTTCAGCGCTAGGAGAATCAACAGTAAATTATACATGAGAAACAAGCTTCTACCTAAGCCATTAAAAAAAACACATCCTAACCTGCAGGTCAGGCAGCAGACAGGAATAACAGAATCTACCATTGCACCTTTCCTCGTCATGTCAACTGAGATAATAAGGGCCTCGGCTGGGGGCATGACATGAACACATTCTGATACTGCGGCAGAACAAAAGCGGGGCCACTGAGCGTCTCTGTCAGTTGCCAAAGAATAGAAATACAGTCGTTGAATAGCCATGCAGCCAAATCCAGCACCATAGTACCCTCAGACAATAGGTGCAGTGCTAATCCCCCTTCATGGGGTCTGCATCCCCTGTCATGCACAGTGGTGAACCATACTGAGATACTGCGTTAGAGAGTGACACCTCGACAAAAGCCGTGTCCCAGGATACTGATGGGCCTGTGTGCTCTGCACTGCTGTGCATGGAATCTGCATTAGGGGAAATAAAAGAGATGAGCAATGTGTTAAACCATAAGCTGCCTGGGTGCTAAGACCCCCGTCAAGGCTCGGTGTGGCCACCCATCCAAACCCTTGAGCCCAGCATTCGAGGGTGGAAGATAGTCCAACCCATGCCCACCCCCTCTTCTTTCTACTTCGATCAGCCCTGTGTCTGGCTTGGGACATGCTAGAGCTGCTATTCTGCCCAGTGCTCTGCTCTGGTGGATGTGACAGCTGTAACCGGGAAAGGTTATTCACTCAGCACATCTCTCCATATGCACACCATGACCCTATTGCTCCCGCCTGTCTAGCCAACCAGCTCTTATGCTCCTTGGCCAACAGACAAGGTGGAGAAAACAAGCTGACAGCGTCACTCGTCCGCCACTTGCATTTCACGCTACAAACGCCCCTGATGACGGCTCTTTTTCACTCCTAAATAACTAAGCTGACTCAAATACAGTGTTATTCCCCCCCTTTTTTCTTTTTTTTTTCCTTCTATACATACTAAGCAGGAGGGCACAAAATAGGTTAAAAACTACACAGATGTGGTTCAACTGAAAATATCTGGTACAGAAAAGCTTGTTTATTGGAATGGAGAGATGCAGTATCACTAAGAAAAGATGAGCGGCGCTCTTCTTATGCTTACAATACTGTATACACCATAGAATATTAACATATTTACACAGCCTCTCTATGGTTCATGAAGACAGGTGTCTATTGCAATATTCCTGAATAACAAAAAAAAAAAGTATTTCACAGATTTAGCTGCTTATCACCAGCCTATATTTTATTCCTAATTCGTGTCCATACCGGACTTTTTGAACACAGAGGGATGATGATTGACGTCCTCTGATCTCTTTGCTTAAACAAGATAACAAGATCAAACTGCATGCTGCCATTGTATGGATAAAAAAAGACGAGACATCTGGTTTCGATAACAGCTGCAAATTCACATCTGCTGTTTTTTTCAGTTTTGAATGGCTCTTGTTGTATTGTTCTAGACCATTTCATTATCTTCAATGCCTTTTTTTTTTTTTTGGTATTGAATGGTATGGTATTGTTTCTTATCAAGAGCACCAACAATGATCTATCTTTTGTGGAGTCTTTTATTGCCCTGTATTGAGTTTCTTGTTATTTACATTTATGCTAGAAGGAGCATTTATGGAGTGGTTAGCATTCGATAATGTTGAGCTGATGTGGTATACAGTTTGCTAATTGGAAAATAATGAGGGTAACATTCATTAAAATTCATCTATTGAGAGTTTTTTTTTACACCTAAGCATTGAGCAGAAATTAAATGACATGGAGACAGAAGATATTAGAATATTATCTCATTATAGTAACACACTTAATTATATGAAATAAGCCACTGCTAGTGCGCAACCTGAATATATCTTTTTACTTAATGAGCATGCAATAATTGCCTTGAGTGAGCCACGCTGTGGCTTTACAATGCTAGTTGAAAATATATTGGTTGAGCAGCAGCCCAGAAACTCACGCGGTACAACGCTTGTAATATGCAATTATCTACTTCTGAATATATACAGTATCTATATTTTATGAAAAGAGCTGCTACATATGATCTGATGATCCTCATAATTCATTAAATTAAAATCATTCCTTTGACATGCCAACTTTATGATCTGAAACTGAACACTAAAAAAAGGTTTACTGTGCTTTTGCCCCTCTCTTTCTCTCTTATTCTCTCTGTGTATCTCTGATACACAAACAGTGTTTAATGGAAAACATGTTGACTACAGGATGTAATGTAATATTTTTCTCCATCTGCATGTTTTCCTCACCCACAAAAGGCTAATGTATAAAAGCATTGCATGTGCATACAATATGCTGTAAACATGTTTATGACCATATTTCTAAACAGCACCCTGGCCAACCCCATTCCACTGGAAGCAATGAGTGTAAATGTATAGTGACAGAGCACTCACTAATTCACATCCCATAACTGCTGCAGTTATCACCATCATCACAGTCCTCAGTATTATCATCACCATTTCGCCCTTCACACTGATTCAACTTGGAGAACCTTCATTACTACATTCAATTTCTTTGATTTGGGGAGGTGAGTGGGTAAACCCACACACACAAACCGGAAGAAACGCAGCCAATAATGTCTGAGCATGCGCACACACACACACACACACACACACACACACACACACACACACACACACACACAAACAAAAAAAGCACACAATCTCTCAAGTGGCAGGCCAGTCGTGCACTGTTACCTCCGCTTCTATCCCTGATGGCAAAGCTGTACTGTCAGTTTACCTTGCCCCAGGAAATCCATGGGACAGCCTACGAGTCTTCTCCCCACTGTCGCCCTGTAACCCAAAGACATATAGCCCTGTTTATCTCCTAATTGACTCTCAGAGGAAGGTGGAGATTGACAGTCTCACTCCCACATCACTTAGGTCCTTTTTAGCCAAGCAAACCCTGCACGTTATCACCTCTTAATAATGTATTGCTGGGGAGTTGCTTTATGGGTAAGCACCACTTCACCTTGCACTTCAGTCAAATACAGCCGAGAGAAGAGACGTTAGAGGCACATCACGTCTTCTCATGAGAGGACATTTCTTTCTCTACCTCTCTTTTCCAGTTCCAGCTTCACATCTACTATCAGACGATGATTGAGTTTCGGACAAGCTAGAGGGAACATCATGTCCTAACAAACCCAAACAAGTCTGAAGTTTCTTTTGTTTTATATTCACCCCTGTCAAGACTAAACGCAGCTACACTCATTTTGTTCACTGTGGTTTCGCAATTATGCAGAACCCTTGCTGCCAGCAGCTGACAGATATGTTGAGATAACATATATTGTGCAGTGTATTTATTATGCGTTGACAGAAGAGAAGACACTGGAGTTGCCATAACAACTTTAAACAGAAAAGACGAGATTGATTGAGACTAATTGACAGCATGAGGAAGTGGGGGGTGGATCAGGACGATGTGTTTAATTTTTCCTCGTCTGCCATTTACTTGTCATCACCTGACAAGAAGCAGCTTTTCTTTCAGAAATGCATGCTGTGCATTTGACACCTTTCTGAAAGCTCAGCTTGCCTCATGTGATGGCAGAAGATGGGGTAAAAGGGCACTGGGTGGGCGAGCGCGCCAAGATGGTCCTTATCCTCGTCTGTTGGAGATTATTTTGTGGGTTGCAACTGGCATGCTGGCGTTTTGTCAAGCGCCACTTGCAGTGATGTCACAAAGGCCACCTTTGCAGGACTTTGGCCAGCTGGGTGCCGTCACTGAGCGTCATCACGTCTCAACTAAGCAGCCTGTGACTTTTTAAAACCCTGCGGGGTGACAGATATTAAAACAGCTGCAAAGTTATATGATCAACAAGGATATTGGAAAAGAGTTCCATTAGAGGGCCTGCTCTGAAGCAGGTAAACAAATTACTCTGAGCTCCTGATAACATTGCTGTGAAGATGAAACCGAAAAAGGGCAGACTAGGTGGGGAATCAAAGTGTTAATGAATAAATCTGTTACATTAGGATGATTCATGTCCCCTTCATGCCCTTTTTCTTGATTCCCTGAACTCTTGTCCTGTGTTCCAAGTTTGCAATAAGCCTGCTTCAGTTCTACCCTATGATACTTTTGTCAATAGCAGAGCCCCCCGCCCCCCCCCCAAAAAAGTGGAAAAGGGTTGGCTTGCTTTCTATTTTGGAATTATTTCAAGGATGAGACTCTTTGTAGGTGCTGCCCTAAAATGTCTGAAGCCTGGTGAACACATAGTACTGAAGACTCAGCATGGGTATTCATAACAGGAACCATCAGCTACACAAGAGAACTATCAAGACTTAAGACGTGACTGCCAGGGTGCCAAAAGGCTTTGTTAATACTCTCGGCCACTTTGTTTGAACCATGCTTTACTTCAAACATGCACGGAGACAGAGGACTCACCTGAGGAGAAAAAAGGTTGCCTGCAGCCCAGAGAATGTGATTCCCACTCTTTTGTATCCGTCTCCTTAAGCCATCACTTATTGAGGATATCCTCCTTACTGCCCAAAGCACTTGAGCTCATTATACGATAACGATCTGTTCCCTCTTTCAAAGTGTCCTCTTTGATCACATGAGTGCGGACAAACTTCTTTGCACAGAAATTTGAAGTTCATAAAAATGACTTTCACTTGTAGAAAACAGTAGTTTCTCAGTGGGCAGGAGATGTGGAATTAAGCAAAAGAACACTTTTTTAACAAGAGAGTCCAACGATTTCCCATGATGGTCCTAGAGTGAAATACGCAAAGGTAATCTCCTGCTTCATTTTCTGCAGCACAGACACACATATTAAAATCTATAGGCATCGGCCTGACCTTGTGCATTTTCTTCCCTTATCTTCTGTTGTTGCTCGCTCCAGTACAGTTAGTTGTTGCAATGACACACTCAACATTTTCTCTGAGCTCTTAAGTGTGCAAGTTTCTGTGTTTGTGTGTGTGTGTGTGTGTGTGTGTCACAGTGTGGAGGTGTTGGTGTCTGTTGGAGTGGGAGGGATAATCTCATTCTCCTTTTCAATCTGGTAATTAACTTGACAGCATGACAAATGGACACGATCAGCTGTCTGCCCCCATAAGACATAAATATGCCGTATTACACGCTTCTATGTGGGATTCCACTCGCAAAAAAAAGACATTAGAGAGTAGCTACTCAAATGGAATCAAGCTGAGTTTTGGGAGGATATTTGCAGTTTCAACTGCATTTGTGAAAGCATCACAAAACAAGAGCAAAAGAACAAATGGTTATGAGTCCTGTGTTCAGCCACACGAAGAAGCATACAGTAGCACCTGCTTCAGTGGGTCTATTGTTGATTTTATAGCAATCCTCTCTTTTATCTTTACAACATAGCCCTTTCAGTCTTCCTCCCGGTATGTCTAATGGTCCCCCCCTGGTCTATTCTGTCTCTGTTCTCTAATCTTATACAATACTTTTGGCTGAGAGATGCACATGTCACTATAAAGATCTATACGCTGTACAACACGCTGCTGAGACTTGGTGCTACTGCAAACCTCATGTAAAAAAAACAAAACAAAACCATTACTGAGAATCTATATAATTAGCAACGGTACTTCTTTTCCAGGTCCTTGTATTTCCGATGCCACCTGTGTGGGAAGTCACAATAAAACAGACATCAAACTCAATGGAGGTCAATTTTATTTAGATGCAGGTCTAAATATAATATGGCATCACTGCCTCCAGAGGCAGCATCTCTGATAATGAAAGGCACCAGATATAATCTGTAAAAGACACTTTTTGAAAGCACTAGTACAAAATAAATGTGCAAAAATAATCCTTCTATAGCATAAAGAAAAACTCCATCAAAACACACAAACTCCAGTTACTGATATTTACACAGTACAAAATAATAACAATGCTAATGTCAATAGAAACACAATAATGTCTCAATCTGATTACAGAGACTGTGCGTGTATAGTGAGTGGAAAATTAAATTTGAAATTTGAGAACTTGCCTCTGTTTGTGATGTATTATGGTGGAGGACTGGGTGGTGGTGCGGCTGGTGGTGAGGCGTGGGCTCGGGTTGAATTTAATAAACCCGCCAAAAAATTTTAAAATGCATATTGGCCAGAGATAAGGTGGAGACTGTCCTTTTTTCTAAAGTAATTATAGGATTTTATTCATTTCTGTCATTAGTCAAACTGACAGCTGATCCCTGCGGGCTGGTCTCATCCCATTCTCCTCTCCTGCTCCTATCTGGGAAGGAATCCCATAATGAATGTTTACAACACACAGGTAACAGAGTAAATATTGGACTCATCAATTACAGAGGGCAATCAAATCCCATGATTATTGTTACTGTTGAAGGCAACATGAGCCCTGAGCTGGTGGTCACACGTGACGCCCAGCGCTGTTACACACTCAAACACATGTACTGTACACGTGTACCGACATACATGGATAGATTCCTCATACGCAAAACATGTGTGCGCCCTCTCGCCCTGTCATGTTGTGAGGCTGTGGCACCTACATGAGATAGGACAGGAAAAGAGCTTGTTAACAATATCTTGTGTGGGGGAAAAAAAAAAAAAAATAGAGCCAACTAGGGAGAGTGGGTTAAAAAAAATGGTAAATAGAGATAAGACATTTGAAATGACAGCGTTATCATTTAGGGCAGTTGCTCTCAAAGCAAAGCTTGGAAAAAATGTACATGTTTCAGAAAAGAGTAATACATTGCTTTTACATCACTGTGCCAACCTGACGCGTGTACTTTCAGATGACAAACAAGGAGCTATGTTTCCTATTTTGATAGAAGGGCAACCGAAAAAACAAGCTAAAGAAAACTAGTTTGTGTTGCAAATTATTTACTTACTCAGTAAATGTGTCTTGAGCATTCATTTGTGTGGCACTCTAAGGAACGCAACATGTCTAGGGATTGCAGCTTCAACTCACTCTCCCTAACTTTGTGCTGATGTCTGTGGTGAGCGTTATGACAACACCTCAGGAACCACAGCTCTGTGACAGTGTAGTGACACCATCCCTAAAACGCCTCATTACTGCAAAAGATTGCTGATGGAGCTTTGAAGACAACTATTTGTTAAGATTAGGTAGGTATAAATGTACAGAGGATCTGCTTTCTCTGCATATTTTGTTTTTATATATGACATTTTTTGCTTGTTTCATTAAAATGTTCCAACATGAGCAAAACCTGCAGGTGCTTACACTTTCTGAGAGCAAGACTTTTTCCAGTTATTGTCTTTTCTTTTTTTCTTTTTAATTCTCCCCTAACGCAATGAATATGTCTTACAGATTGGATTGTGCAGTGTAAGTGTGCCCCAGCATCTGTTCTGGCCTCAAAAGAACGCTGGGGAGTTTAGTTCAGAGCAGGTGAGAGGTGTGTAAATCTCATCACGGAACAAGCCAACCGGTGACTGCTAGTCTACTCGACACACAGCTGATTTCAAGAAGAGGGCACATTAACATGTTATTACACACAATTTAGATGTCTCACACTTACATGCACACTGGTAACAGCCTACTTTAGCCTCTCCTCCCAGAGGGGCCAATCTACGTTTTTATGCTGTACACCTGTTACCGCCTAGCCATTTGATTATAGTTAGAGTACAAACAAACCAGGAGGAAGAGTTGAATTGCTGCATGGCTTCAGGTTAATTACACCCTCAAATACCATGAACCCAAAAAAAACTTGGCTTTTGAAAGAAACTTGGTGTGTTGTGGTCAAATCTGTGAATTAACCAGAGGCACTTTCTAGGAGGCCGTAATGACTCCATATTAGAATAGTGGTACAGCTGTGCCTCAGCCGCTCAGTATGCTAAACTCAGCCGCTCAGCCCTGCCATGGGCTGGGAATACTGTCAGCCACACTCTCACACAGCCATGCTTAGCAAGCTAATAAATTGTCCTGACACACCCTTTGGCAGCAGCACAACCCACCACGACCACATCCCCTTGCCCATAAAGAGTCTAGGTCCCAATTTAGCTAGTTTTAAAAGTGAGACACCAACTCTCCCCCATGCAGACTAGATTTTCCTAGCAGGAAGCAAGGACTATGGATTGTCACACATTGTACTGAATGATTTGGAATTTCAATGAAACTCTATGCACTTTGAAAGCCCATTTAACTTGAGATTATAGGAGTGGCTAGAGGATGTTACATCCGCAGATGTGCACACAAAGACACAATCAAGCAAAGACTGAGAACAGGCAGCAGAGTGCACATCTGGTTTGCACTCGGGTAATATTAACTCATAGATTTAGCTTTCTTCATATTGACCGCCCTGCAGAATCGTAAGAACCGAATGCCATTGGTCTGCATATAAACATTTTGAAGGATTGGCAGTCTTTCAAGGCGTTCACTTCAGCATGCAAGTTGCTGTATGGCAGCTGAGGATATGGTGAGGCGGAGCTTAGTTCATAAAAGGTGTGGTAGGGTGGCAAGAACAAAGAGGACCACTGTAACCATGAATGATGAAATTTGGTGTAAAATGGACTGTGTTTTATCCACGTGTCTGACCTGAAAGAATCCATGACTCTGTTTTGTCCATGTGTTTTGAAGTGTGCATGCTTCAATACATGCAGTATGACAGGACAACACAAACCACTTTTTCGGTTGTTTGTGTGGTTAGCATTGACACCAAGTTGCTTCTTGAACAAATTTAGCTAATAATCACTTTTGCTCAAAACAGTGTGTCCTGCTCAAACAATGCACTTGTTGAGCCATCAAAATAAAACACTAAAGAACACAATATAAAGCATCCATCCATCACTTTTATAGAGCCGCTTAATCCTATGCTGGGTTACAGGGGTCTGCTGGAGCCTATCCCAGCTCATTACAGACAAAAGACAGGGTGACACCCTGGACAGGTCGCCAGTGCATCGCAGGGCCAATAATGCTAATGCTATATAAGGCAATAAGAGAGAAAAATAAATTAAGGGCCTGGCCTTAATTCAAGAGAAGATTCAAGGGAATTTAAAAACCTGTTCTGAAGCTTTGTTGTGAAATAAAATAAGACTTTGCTTTATAATGCAGCATTAAGATTAACTCAATATGCTTGGGTCATATGTTGGCTGACAACACCTAGAGAAGAAAAGTGTTTTAAAGTGTCTTTCGCTGTCTTTTTTACCATGCATTAATGGTATTTCACTTTACTGTACAAAGAAAGTAATTATGGATGAATTCAAAAAACTTGGGAGAGGAATTCGTAACAGGCAATGAAAGAATAAAGTACTAATTGTTTGACACTATATTTTACCAACATGGAGAAAATTGAATTGTGTCCTAAGCATACATACAGGACTGTCTCAGAAAATTAGAATATTGTGATTTTCTGTAATGCAATTACAAAAACAAAAATGTCATACATTCTGGATTCATTACAAATCAACTGAAATATTGCAAGCCTTTTATTATTTTACTATTGCTGATCATGGCTTACAGCTTAAGAAAACTCAAATATCCTATCTCAAAAAATTAGAATATTCTGGAAATCTTAATCTTAATCTTTTTTTGTTTTTTTTTTTAATTGCAATACAGAAAATAAAGAACTTCATCACAATATTTAAATCTTCTGAGACAGTCCTGTAAGGCTTCACTGTGTAACAAAGCAGACATTGAGTCCACCTCAGGGTTGCAGTCAATGTTCGTGACTTTAATCTTTGGAAGAAAGAAATAAAATGTGTGAGCCTTCAAAGTTGTACATTCACAATAAAATGAACATTACTGACATTGTACATGTTCAAGTCCCTTCCAGGAACTTTTCCTTTAGTTCAGTGTTAAATTAAATGATACTCTTACTCGGTACTGATAGGCGGGCCCGTGTCTGGGCTCGCTGTGCTACCTGGGGGGGCTGCTGAGCTGTACCGTGCCACTAGGGGGAGATGGGAGTGGTGAGAGAATGATTGTTCATGTCTTTGTCAGTGGGTGTATGTTGGTGTATCTTTGTGAATGCGTGTCCATTGTCTAGCCTGGTTTTTGGTGCCTTGCTGTTGGGGGGTTCTTGCACCCCGTGCCCGCCTCAGCTTCCCCCCGCTGCCATTGCAGCTGGGCAAGCCTTTACTATGTGGTTTCCAACTTGGGCATCAGGGCGGGTGCTGGTGGCCCCGTCTCTCCAGGCAGGCTGGACTTTCGCCTGATGTGGGTTATGGTCCCGGAGGGCGTGGACCTCTTGGCCCTGCGGCCGCTCTGTGCTGGGTGGCTGGTGTCAGTTTGCGTGGGTTCCTTGGCTGCCTTCTTCCGCGGCCGTAGGGGCTCCGCCCGGGGCTTCCCTCTGTTGCCTACTGGGCCGGGGTGGGGCTTGCTGGCGAGGGACTTCCTTCTTTCCTTCTTCTGGTCCCCCGTGGGGGCTGCTGGTTGCCTAGGTCCAGTCTTCTTCCTTGTCTGCTTCTGGTCTCTCGGGTGGCATGGTTGTTTTTTTAAAACATACACCGGTCGTAGCGATTGAGATTAAAAGAGCCCTTCATCTGACCTCTATATTGGTGTAATTTGGCAACAAGACCTAAACCAGTTTTTCCACTAGCGGGAGTTCCACCTACATCAGGCCAGGCCGTTTGTGCATGTCTCCATTACCAGGAATTGCCCTTTAAAAGTGGCCTTCAGGAACCTTTACGGGGTGAAAAATGGCCCTGTATCAGGAAAGGTACTCATGTTGACCAACAGAAACTTCCTGGCGTTTGTTCTCTGCTGATTCTGGGTTTCTAAATTACATTTAACACTCTCACATGAACATAAATCCTGTGACCACAACTTATTTGAACCATTTGAACCAGAGACATTTGATGAAGTTGGAGATTGCAAAAACCAACAATAGTTAGACAGAGTTGGATCAGGTCGTTGGCATAGTATGTCAATGAAAAGATCCCGCGGGGTTGTCTTTTAATCCCATGACTGTGGTGTATGTTATAAAAAAAAGAAGAAAAAAAAAATCATAGATAAAACTGTAAAACTGGATGAAGCAGTCGGTCACGTGACCCATTGGTTTTTGAACTTCGGTTTTTAAGCCTGTTTTTCTTCAGATATGTTGATCAGCAAGGTTGGAACACGCCCACCACGTCAATCAAAGCTGAACCCTGCTGAAATATGGTGCAGAGGTGCTTTGAGACATTTCCAGTGGGACATGTCGACTCGGCGGGGAAATCAAAAATGAAGATTGTGTTTTGCCGACGCTGGGTTAATACAAACGGGGGTTTCTTCCCGAAACATGGTAGCATGACGATTAGGGATGAGGAAGTGATAGCAGCTAGCGATGAGCTAAACCGACTGCCAATCAATCACATTAGAAAGAAATGCAATGCTTGATATAAGCTCTCCCGGCGTGGTACAAAATAAATATGTAAATATGTTAATTTCTACTGTAGAGTTGGACATTTTTACATGGGAGTCGATGGAGATTGACTCGTTTTTGCAGCCAGTTGAGAAACTGCAACAAAACTTGGTTCAGCACGAGCGTCAATGTGGACGTAAGATGGTTTTAACGCTTGACAAAAATGCTAGAAGCATCCATTGTTTGTTTTCTCTTCTTTTGCTGCATTCTTCTTTTTCATCTCCTTGTATGCGTTTGGCTCTTTTGAACGGGAAGAAATGTGAATTTCTGCCACCTTGTGGTCGGCTGTACTATTTGTCCGGTCAAAGGTTCTTTGTGTGGCACAACAGTGCAATAGAGACATCGAGTCCACCTGAAGACGCAGAGGAGATGGTTGGCCCTGTGAGAGGTTCCTTTCTGGGGGTTTACCCTGTACTCGTCCTAGTGGAAAAACGGTAGTGTGTGTAAACCTGATTATATACAAACATATATTATGACCAAAAATCACAATGTGATGCGATGAGGTGTGAGCTTTAACCATCAGTATTTACAGCTGTTGACATTGGTCTCTCACATCCCCTATCATCATTAGCCTGGACAAGTGCAGCAGCATGAGATCTGGATGTAAAGCCAATGAAATTGGTAAAGGCCTGAAGCTACCCAAATTGAGCCAGCCCAAATTTATATCAAATTCTTATTATACTCAGACGCTTCGTTCTTCCTCTCTCTTGCAATCACACTCAGGCTTACCAGACTCCTCTGTTTAGTTTTGCAAGTGTCATGGGGAGATTGAGAAGGTTAACACAGATACCCACCCACACACCACAACCATGTTTTGCTTATCGTCTTTTATGTGAGTCAGTCACTTCTTTACATATCATCATCATTTATCATTCACAACAGAACCCCATAATTAAGATAGTTAAGGTTATTTTGTTTTCTTTTTCAGTCATAAAATACTGAGTGTAGTCACAATTAGGGATGCCCCGATAGCAATACTGGTATCGGTATCGGGCCGATACTGCTCTCATATACTCTTACTTGCAAAAATTCTCCGATACCACGCAGGATACTTCACTGTTGTTGTAGTTACTGGTTAGCGCCACAAGGGGGAGATGTTGAGCCGCCCCGCGGCTCCCCGGGTGAGTGTGCAGCCTGGCGGCAGAGCAGCCGCCGAGCGGCCGCTGCTCAGCCAGCTGTTCCATGTTTCAGTTTGTTCTATCTTCCTTAATTATACAAACTGGACAGTTGAGTATTACCCTTACTCACAGGGAACATTATTAAACACTCCACGTAACTCACAGTGCAACATAAACAACCCCATTGTTACATTCCGGTTAGCCGCGTTAGCCGCGCCAACAGCCCGCAGTCTGCCTTGCTTCTGTCGCCTTATTTTGAAATATGTCCACACTGCCAACATCCCGCTTGCATTAATTGTCGCTATCTTGCCTGAAACGGCGCTGCCAGTCTCATTCACGGGTATCACTCTCTTCTCATCACCCGCTAAGCTTAGCCAACTAGCAGCTAACCGGAATGTAACAATGGGATTGTTTATGTTCTTCTTCTTCTCTGTTTTATTGGCGGATCGCAACCAACTTCAAAGGTGCATACCGCCACCTACTGTACAAGAGTATGTAACATCATTTCATTTAGCCTGTTTTTTAAAATTCTATTTGATTGTTTATGTTGTTTCACATGGACGCACATGAACAGTTGATGTACCACAGGAAGGTCACAGGTCACAGGAAGCTGGGATAGGTTCCAGCAGAACCCCATGATAATAAATAGGAAGACATAGTTATGGAAGGATATGTTATGAGGAGTATTCACAGAGACAGACCTCATTGGCATCATGATATCCAACACATTAATCGCAGCTTATGGGGCATTCACTCTGCAGTTAATGAATTCATATTCAACAACCTGTGAATATAAATTAATGGTGCTTCTTTTTTTTTCCCCTGTATACAGACCATTGTTTGCTTTGACATCAACATCTATTCTTTGGCCTACCTCTGTAAAAAGCCTGCAACATTGCCTACAGGTGAACTGTAGGCAATGTTATAAAGTAATACAGTAGCTTTCTATTATCTGTGTATGTTTCATCTTTCATAAATGTCAGCAGGAAAGGAAAAATAAGAAATAAGGAATGTTGCTGTAACACTATAAATCCAATAACTGTATATTGATAGTATAAGATGGAAACCACACACTAACAAACAGAAACAAAGAGAAATGGGGAGGAAACAAGAGTGAAGTGACTGCCACCAAAGACGACAGCACGGTGTAACAAATAGTAGCTGCCTAAAAAGCCCACAGCCAGAGCAAAAAAACATTTCAGAGCAGTACTGAGAATCTATGGTTATGTATACTGTAGAATAATGGAGAATGTCTTTGAAAATCTATCGTAACACACCTATGGTTAATTTGGGTCTTTGATGCCGGAAAAAGACTAAATTAATGAGCCCATTTTAAAAAGAATTTTTGTCTTGTTTTCATATTCATAGAGAATAGGTAGTTCATAGTAATCATTGGATGCAAAACATTACCTTGCAGTTGAGTTTGTGCAGATTTATGGAAAGTGAGGCATAAACATAAAGTCTGTAGAGCAGTTCCTTTACTGGCCATCATTCCTTGTTTAAATTTAATTTGTCATGGGCTTTTAGTTGGATTTGTAGCTGGACTTACTCTGTTTTGCTTGGAAAAGCAGCAGCTGCTGCAGGCTCCCCAGAAGAGTGTCATATGGCAGTTCAAAATGTGAGGCTAGCCAGACACCTACTGTAGCGAGATAATTAACAGTATTAAAGAATGTTTTTGTTTCAATTTGACACAATGCTAAGCACTCTGACACTCAGAATCTCTGGGTAAAGTTTCCGGCACAGTGCAGAAAAACAGAAAGTCAAAAGCATTTAAAATGCCAAACATAATATCAAACAAAACTCAAAGCGACCCATGCCCCCCCCCAAAGTGGACTGAAATTGAGATAAATTTTGTCTTTCTGCTGGTTAAGTCCAGTACAGACAGTGAACTCAGTTGCATTTAAAATCTGAGATAAGCAAATCTGCTGAGAACTGCATGAAAACATAATGCATGTAGTGTATTTAACCACAGTTTCTTAAAACATGCTGAGGGACTGACACCCATTGTAGTCTGTTGCAGAGTTAATAGTGTTTAACAGTTTTTCATCTACTTTCTGTTCAGGACTTTAAGAATGGATCTGGAATCAAGGCTCTATGATGCAACAGAGGGAGTATTTAAGTAAAAGCAAAATCCAACATTGCCCCTAACCCTGTAATATTATCAATAAGCCTCCTGAGATGTATTAAGTCTTGGACAAGTCAGACGTACAGACTCCATGTAAGACATGGAGAACCCATGCAATAATTTTTTGAAGCAAAAAATTAGACCTTTTAAAAAAAAAAAAAAAAAAAACATTGTGTCCTGACAGAGATGGAGCAGAAGAGTGAACTAAACTTTTTATTTACTTTTTTAGGAGAGGCAAGCACACATAAAATATTTCTGGCAGTACAAGTAGTTCAAGGGGAGAATAAGGATAGTTGAAAAAAATGGAGTCAAACAAGTCATACGTGAAAGTTTCCTTCCTCACCTCTCCTCTGCACAACCACTTGGGGTGATCGCCTGCTGAATTCATGCTCAGTCAACTTCGGATCGGCGGCCACGTCTGTCCTTTAAAAACCAGCACGCCAAACATGGCTATCAGCTTTCCTTCAGCTGCTGTCTATCAATGCCATACTGGATCAACAATGCAGAACCCTTTCTTCCTCTCCCCACACATGCTACACAGCAGCACTGTCAAGGGGCAGGTGATGAACTCAGGTGCGGTCTACTTGACTTATTTATTTATTTGTGCAACAGGCACACAGATCAATATAAGTATTCTTCTGCAAAATGAGGCTCTACTGTCAAGAGACAGATTAGGGCTGACACAGCTTGGTGCTTCTCAGCTACCCCTCCTCACTTGGTTTGTTGTAGTTGCACTGTCGATCATGCATGTGTACATGTCCATGCACACAAAGACACATGCATGTGCACACACATTAAAAGAAAACACAAGTAAAAGTACCTGCCGTGAGAAATACATTGGAAAAGTAGCTTATATTTTTTTTGAAGTAAACAACAAGACAACACTAAACTTTGTGTACCTTTTCTGCTTTAGTTTTATGAATATATAAAGAATAAAGACGGGTGAAAGAATGGACAAATAAAGAATTAAGTGTCATTCACACTTGTTTTGCCCAAAAAGCCAGAACAGTTAAGATTGTGAAGTATACATTTACTTATATCTTCTTTTATTAAATGGATATTTGACATGCAAGTTTAAACTTGCATTCAATAAAAACAAATCGAACGACCTTACATTTGATAAACAAAAGAGGAATAACCGTATTTGTTAGTTTATCTACTAATTTAGTTAACCATTGGAGGATGCACTTTTTTTCTTTACTGTCGTAAATGAAAACAAGTACATCAGGTGATAAAACTTAAGAGTCCAACTTAACACACTCATAAAGGTGACATCAGATTTACAACAGTCTTTTGTAAAACCAGGTACTCCACTGAAACTGGTTTTAATGGGTTGTTGGTTCACCATGAAACAAGATTTAAAAGTTCTGGTAGCGCAGTGGCATATTTTGGGAAACCTTCACCTTTTAGCAGAAAATATCAGATGATCAGTGCAAGGAATTCAATTCACAGTGGATTTCAAAAGTGTACACATCCTAACGAAATTCTAGGTTTGGATACAAAACGTCAGAAAACACCTTCACATACATGTCAGATTAGTCACAACTTTGATGGAATAGTTTACACACAGGAATCCAGGGTAAAAATGAAGAAATACAGAAAAGTATTTACCAATGATTAAATAGTTGTGTAGGACTGAGGTCTGAAATCAGACTGAGGCTTCCTAAGATGTTGATTTTCTTCTCCTGAAGCCATTTATTGGTTGATTTTGATGTATGCTTTGGGTTATTGTCATGTTGGAATGTGGAATTCAGCTTTTTGACAGAGAACAGAAGGTTTTGTGCAAAATGATCCTGGTATTTGGACTCATTCATTTTTTGTCCATCTTGACAGCTGCCCTTGGCCCAGGTGAAGAGAAGCAGCCTTTATAAGAATAATGCTAACCCCACTATGCTTCACTGTCAGTTTGCTGTTCCTTGGATGATGCTTTGTTTTGGCTTTGCACTAACAAAACTTTTAAAATAAAGGCCAAAATGTTCAAATGTTTTGTCACATTTTCACCACAGGGTTTAGAGTGACTGAATGAGTGTTTTGACAGAATTCTGACAGGGTTGCAGATTATTTACTTTGTAAGAAATCACTCCCACCTTCCCATCCAACCCCACTGCTCAGACTTGTGCAGCATACAAAAGATGGTAGTCCCATGCAAAGAGTGGCCGGTACCCACCAGAAGTTCCTTTATGGCCCTTTTCCACTAGTACCACCTCAGCTCGGTTCTACCCGCCACGCCCCCGTCTTGTGCTTTTCCACTACGGGCCAAGGCGGGCCGAGTCGCGCCAAGCCGATACTTTTTCTGTAACCATTCTGCCGAGGTTCTAACCGGGCTGAGCCGGGACTATTTCTGACGTCACCACCCTCCACGCCACTGGGGGGCGGGGCCGTCAGACGTTTGAATCAGGAAGCGGGGAGTCAGCGCGAGAGCGACTCGCGGCGATTTTATTATAAAGCGCAAAACGTCTGTTTGGTGATCCAACTCTGAGGTGCAGATGTTCATAAACCTGGTGGCTGACGACAGAATTAAAAAAGGGATGTAGACGGGCTGTTTTACTCTCAGCCGCTCGCGGCTCCAGCTGATTTCTGATCAGCGCCGACATGAACAAAGCGGTTGCGCAATCGAGTACGTCACAGCAGTTTCACTCCAACCTGCCCACTTCTCACCTGGCTGTGGAAAAACAAACGGGGACAAAACGGGTAGAGGCGTGACGAGCCGAGTCGGGCTGAGTAAGTACTAGTGGAAAAGCGCCATTAGTTCCCTCAGCCTGTGGACAATGAATAAAGAAACACCATAGCTGTAACAAACAAATAAAACTAATGTCATCTTGACAGATTTTTTTTTCTTTAAACGTTTGTAATATTTGTAAAGTGAGAATTTTTCTTCAGGATTAAATTAGGATGGATGGATGGATGATAACTTTTGGAGACACCTATCTGCAAGAAATTCTAGTATGCACTGTATAAGATTATATTTTCCAATGTAAACATTAAAATACACAAAATGGCTTACAAGTCAGCGCACCATAGTGTTTCTCTTATTGTTCAATGCCAAAGAAATTACATTTACAATCAGTACTCGAAAAGAAGAAAAAGACAAAACTAAAAAAAACAACAAACGTGAGTATCCTTTTAGACTAAATGTGTGAGAAAAACACAAAACCACTCACCTGGATTCTAAAGTTATTTTTCTCTCCTCAACACCACAGGAACAAAATGCATGTCAAAGTTGAAATCGGAAGCTGGGAATAAAAAGGCGATCAATGTGACCTCATATCCCCATCTCCCATTTTTTTTGCTACACCCCTTGGTTTCACTAAGACCACAGCTGCCATAAAACTTGGTCTCCATCATTACCAAGGACGACAGGCCAATAAGCTGGACGCCACTCACAGGAGAAAAGTGCCAGAGCCTCAACGACCCAAAACAATACTTTCCAAAAAAACAGCAAATGCTGAAGAGACAGCGTTTTAGAGGAGAGCTGACTCTCTTCAAAGCTCTTATTACATTTTTACATTAAATCTCAGCTTGAGTGTCAAATGAGCTTCCAGCCCTCTCCTGACACAGCAAGTGTGCAGAGATGAAAAAGTGTGCAGAGATGAAAAAGAGGGGGTGTGAAGAAGGAACTGCATAGGTGTCAAAACATAATGCAAAAAAAAAAAAAAAGTTAACTTAGGAACTGCTTCTACCTTGTCAGCCTACTAGCAAAGTTCAACACCTCTGTTAAAAGGGGATGTGCAGAAAAAATACCCTTCCAGCCGTTCTCAGGTGAAGTTACTCTGCCAGGACCCCTACTTTGACAACAAAGGAACACAATTGTGTTTCACACATAACTGCAACTGTCAGCATTAAAAATCAGTTCAAAAAGAACAGTAATGTGACATGACTACAAAATAAACTTAACTGAAGGACATCTGTAGGACCCATTAACATAATGTATTGTAAGCAGTGTTGCCCAGCGAAGGGCTTGAGTATAACAGCAGCAGTGCCATTTTTGAAAAAGACAAACAAAATATATGGCCTGCCCTGACGAGGGACGGTAGGTGCACAGAGAAGCCAGTGTAGTAGTTGATAGTTTGTCACTGACAGGGAGGAGAGGTCAGACCAAACAACTGCACAGGGAAACTACTTACTGACTCACAGTAAACAAACTCCCTCAACAACAAAGGCTGCTGTATGTCATCAATTTAGTGTGTGCGGAAGAAATTCACTGGTGGCCAGAATACTGTGTGTGTGTGTGTGTGTGTGTGTGTGTGTGTGTGTGTGTGTGTGTGTGTGTGTGTGTGTGTGTGTGTGTGTGTGTGTGTGTGTGAATTAAGACCAGAAATCCGTAAATAAAAATTTCCAGGTGCTATTTTCTTTTTCTCCGCTTTCATCATCTACCGCTCACCATAGCAGGGAAAATGGGGAACTAGCAAAATAAAAAGGTGAATAAAGGAGAATGTGGACCCAAATATTAGCTCCACAACGACATCATTAACTCATACAACAGCAAGCTTCGTAACTTACACTGAATACTGCAAACAAACTTGAAAAAAGGAACTGAGACAAAGCATGCTACATGTGTCTCGATATGAATTCCTTCTCTGCAAAAAAAAGACTATCGTTTGTTGTCAGAGCCATTTGGGTCCCAGCTCATTACCTTTACTGAAAAGAAAATGTCAGACATTGTAACTCCACTCAGGAAAAACTGCCTTGTTATTTCCCCAGATTCCCCAGGGTTCCATGTTTCGCTCCTCTGATGACTCAAGTTGACAGAACCACCCGTGTCATTCGTTAAGTCAAGGTTGAAATCTTCATTTGACTTCTTCAGCATTTTAATAATGACTGCCCATCTGGTAGATTTCACTCATTAGCACTTCTGCTTTCACAGAGACAGGAAAAATGTGATGCAAGATTCCAAAGACCATAATAGAGCGAGTGTGACTTTTGTCTTGTCATGTTGGATGAAACAGTGTCCTTCTGTAAAAAGCAGAGCGACAAATTCTGAGGAGGATTATAAGTTAGGTAGGGGTGCCAGAGCAACACAATAACGACTTCAAAGTGGATTTGAGGTCAACAGGGCACAGTCAGAGGGAAAAAAATGTTTGCATTATCCTGCTGCTTCTTTGCCTTAATTTTCGTTGTTCATTGTCAGAAAGAGGGAAAAAAAGATGTTGAATCACTTAATAAGAAAAAACTATACAATGGAGTATTATGAACAGACACCCACCCAAGCAGTCAAGAACATTAGTTTTCTCGACAGTTTATTTGTTGTACAATTAAAAAAAACACAATACAAAACATATTGACCATATGAGGGAGGGAAGGGGAGAGGGGTGTGTTGTTGTATTTTTTTTATTTACTTTTTTTTTATTTTATTTTTATTTTTTTTATTATTATTTATTATTATTACTATTATTTATTTATTTTGGTTTAATTAATGTTATGAAAAGTTAAAAAAAGGGGGAAAAATATTGAATCTTATTTTTTTTTTTTAATGCCCTCAATAAAGACATCTATACAAAAAAAACATAACAATAATAATACTACTAATAAAAATACATTTTATAAACATTGATCAAGCCTCTTTGTCAGCCATGTCTTTGGCTGTTGATACGGTCGGTCTTTCTTCTTATAGTCATGTTTCTTATGCTGGAGCAGTATCATCTTTTTATCTAATGCAGATTCATGACGTATCATTAATAATAATAATACTACATTTTATTTAAAGCCTCCTTTCAAGCATCATTGAATATCACATTCATCCAATGATCAAAAGTCCATGACTCCTGGTTGTTAGCCTACAATAAATTGAAATGTTTTCTTTAAAAACAACACACACACACACACACACACACACACACACACACACACACACACACACACACACACACACACACACACACACACACACACACACACACACACACACACACACACACACACACACACACACACACACACACACACACACACACACACACACACACACACACACACACACACACACACACACACACACACACACACTTTCTGAATCAAAATGCCATTCTTTCAGCTAAGGAGAACTTATTACAGTTTGGTCACAAGCATTGATTCAAACATTTTTGCTCATTTTCTATTTTCAAGTCATATAGCTTGACATCTTCCTTAATCTACATGTATGTTGCCCTTTGCCATTGAGTGGGTACCTGTTCCAAATTTTTGTCACAGCTTACTTCTAATAACCCACATCTTTTTCTCATTCAATTCTGAATTGCCTTCTTGGAGATTTATAATTATATTAATTGTTTCAGGTGACAGCTCCCTTGTTAGGGCTATGTTTACTGTCAATCAGCCAGGTACAACAGCTAATTAAGTCTACAAGCACTCTATTTTACTCTTTTTTTATTTGCATAGTTAGACCTCTGGATTTCCTTTAGAAGTGGAAAAGGTGATTTGCCTTTTTCGCCCTCCTGATTGAACAATTCCATATAGTTTCCTCTACTTGATCTACAATATACAGTATTTATACAGTAGTATTCTAAATGCCCTGACACCTTTAAAACACAGACGGTCTCCTCCACCCATTCTGCCTAACTCTAAGGCTATTTTGCTTGTACTTGCATTCTCTTATCAACATCTGCAGATCTGGGGACTTAAGGGTTTTGAGGGTAAATTTACATCTGCACGCCACCTGGGGTCCGTTTCACAAAGCAGGTTTAGTGAAAGCTCTGAGTCTGTTAACCCTGAAATGAGGCAAACTCTGAGTTTTCCGTTTCACAAAGGGAGGTAACTCAAACCAGAGAAAGAGGGGTAACTCTAGCCTGTTTCACAAAGAGAGGTAACTTAAGCTCTCGGTCAGTTACCGTAGTAGTACGTTCACATGCAGCGATTCAACCTGGTTGCAGATCTTATCACATAGTTTCTCTGTGTCTCCGCCTCTTTCAGAGCCGCACGCACATTTGATTTCCTCATTCATACCAGTCAGCAGGCGAGTTTTGGCGAAGTTCTGCCATCTGTCATTAAAAACAGAGTCAGTATATATATTAGAAGTCCATTGTCACGAACATGGCATGTCCTTTTGATGAAGACACAATTGATGAAGGTGCAGAATTAATGCGCAGGGAATTAAATATTCGTCGGGAGATGGTTATCAGACCGCGTAATACATGTATATTACAGTACATAGTCTCATTACAGGCAAAGCAATATATGTTAATCCTTTATTTGTTATAATTTTGATGATTGAATTGTTTAATGATTTCATAATATATTCTAATTTTTTTAGATTTTTTATTTGGGGTTTTCATAAACTGTGAGCCATGATCATCAAAATTATAACAAATAAAGGCTTGAAATATCTCACTTCGCATGTAGTGGGAAATAATATTTGTTTCACCTTAAGTTGAATTTACTACGAATTAAGTTTTGCAATATATTCAAATTTTCCGACCTCCACCTGTATATTATTACACGAATAAATAAGAGAATAAACAGGGGTCTCCAACTCCGGTCCTGGAGAGCACCTATCCAGCATGTTTTAGGTGTCTCCCTGCATGAACACACCTGATTCTAATCAATGGTCGTCATTAACTTGTCACCAAGGTCCGGACAGTTCTATTGCTGAAACTGCTCCTTGTATCATGGTGTGCTGAAGCAGGGAAAGATCTAAAACATGCTGGATAGGTGCTCTCCAGGACCAGGGTTAGAGACCTCTGGCATAATATGTGTCTGTATTGGTTCAATACGGATCGCAACTTTTAATTTCCAATTACGGAACAATTCCGTATTTCAAGGGACGGGTGGCAAGCCTACATAAACCTGTCCAAGCCATCAAGGGGTTCCACAGGATTGCAGGTGAATGATGTATAGATCTTTTAAATTAATTTTATATTATATTCTGTGCTGCGGTGTTACTCTTTTTTCGAAAAACATGTTCAAATTCGCCGTATGCGCGCATTAAAATCTGTAATTCCATTCGGGTGAAAAAGGACATGGCGTGAAGTATGTGGATCTTCAGATGCAAACTAATGTTTCCTCAAAGGGATTTTGTAAATTGAAATGTTAAATAAAGTTTAAAAAAAAAAGAAAAAGTATGTATGTGTCAGCGGTTGCCATGGTGAATCGTTGTTTCAGGGCTCTATAGATACTGGCTTTTGATAGTTGTGGCGCACGCGCTTAACTCAAGGTGAAACTACTTAGAGTTGAGTAAATTCACTCAAATCTGCTGTTCTGGAACCGAAAACTCAGAGTTTCCGATCTCAGAGTACATCAACTAAGAGTTCAGGATTAGACTCAGAGTTTGTTGAACCTGCTTTGTGAAATGGACCCCTGCTGAAAACAAAAGGTCAACGTTTGGAAGGTCCTTACAAGAAAACTGGACTTACTGTTTTGTTTTTCTTTTTGTTTTTTTTTTTATACCTTGTCTGCACACATATTAATGGTTGATACCATGCCGGGAGAAATCTAAGGCAATATGTGCATTATTACTATATCTAATATATATATACACACGCATATACATACATACATACATACATACATACATACATACATACATACACACATACACACATACACACATACACACACACACACACACACACACACACACACACACACACACACACACACACACACACACACACACACACACACACACACACACACACACACACACACACACACACACACACACACATACACACATACACACATACATACATACATACATACATACACACATACACACACAAATCCAGTGAGTTTTTTTTGGGGGGGTTGGGGGGGGGTGACATCCACTGCTAACCCAGGATGTAAGAGCACACGGAGGCACACATCATTCAAAACAGCTGCAATAACTCGTGGACTTAAGAAACCCGGTTGCAAAACCTAACTTTTATACTTTTTTTTTTTTTTTAATACTTTTATACTTTTAAGATACCTTTTCAAACAAAAAAGTTTGAAAACATCTGTACAATAAGACCCTATACCTGACAGAACATACGCCACAGCTCTTGGTTCAGGCTCTGGTCATGTCACACATTGACTACTGTAATTCCTTGTTGGTCGGCCTCTCTGCATGCTCCGTTAAACCTCTACAGATGATCCAGAATGCTGAAGCACATCTGGTCTTCAACCAGCCCAAGAGAGCTCATGTCACTCCACTGCTAATCTCTCTACACTGGCTTCCAGTTGCAGCGTGCATCAAGTTCAAAGCTCTCCTTCTGGCTTACCAAACACTTACCCACACAGATCCTGCCTATCTTCACTCCTTCATCCAGAGCTATACTCCCTCTCGACAGCTACGCTCAGCTAGAGATGCACCGATCGATCGGCAACCGATGGCAATCGACCCTATAGTGCCCCTAGCGGTTTTGATCAGAGTTCTCAAAATAGTTCAAAGCAGGCAGATCAGATGATGTATACATCAACAAACTGCAGCCAGGGCGTGCATTCCCACAACTCAGACCCAGGGGTCTGAGAAGGGGGCGTGGCAGTCTCTACAAAGCATCAACACTGAAAATACCGTTGGGTGCCATATGGGAGTTTTACAATGTCCGAAAAGGACAACAAATTTGCAGTCTGCAAGGTGTGTGCAAAGGAGATACCCTCAAGAGGAATGTTACAAAATAATTTCAACACAACAAACCTGATAAGACATTTTAAAGTTTCTCATATCAAGGAGTAGCTATATTGCGCTTTTCAAAGTTGGCTGCCGCTAAGGCAGAGAAAGAAAAGGAGCGCGCAGCAATGGCACTAACTCAGCAGAACGTAACAGACCTATAAACAAAAGCAACCCTACAACAAGAAAAATGCTGAAAGCAGCGATGAACGGGCCCTTGCACCCTTGTAGGGCTGCAACAACGAATCGATAAAATCGATAAAAATCGATTATTAAAAGCGTTGGCAAACGAATTCCATTATCGATTCGTTGTGTTGTGCGATTATTACGTCACTCACTAAGTCGCGGAGCTGAAGTTGAGTTGAGCGCGGAGGGGAAGTAGAGGAACTTGTGCTTTGCCAGCTCAAAGCAGGTATTTTGCCCGGACTACATTTAATGCGGTACAGCGCACTGACGCTGCGCACGTAAAGGAAGAAGAAAGAGGGCGCGGATTTGTTTGGTTTTAGTAACATGCCATGCTCAGGCAGTCTGCAATGGCCCAGATGGGAGACACATGTAGCTCAGTGCTTAACCTTTATTTTTAATCTACGCTATATTCTTGTGGTCCGTTCTCCTATATGTTCCCTCTCTAACCCGGTACATACATAGGTTCCTCTAAACATCTGTTCCCGCTACAGTTTTAACTAAAAGAAAATGTGCTCCAATACAGCAGGTCTCATAATTTTATTTTGAACACTGCCAAAACTCAAAATCTTATAAAGACTTTAACTTAAAACTTAAAATTAGCCTGACACAAATGAAAGTTCAATTGAAACACGTGGGAAAAACACCTAACCTTTTAAATTATGTGTGTTATCAGGTGTAATGGCATTGTTAGGTTAGAAATAAGAAAACTTCTTGGTAAGATTTTTGAGTGAATGCAGTGAGAGAACAAATTGTAATGTTCAAACAAATTCTGTTTCTGATTTGTATTTTTCTTTATTTTGTATAATTTATTTATTGTTCCGACAGCTCAGGTCCCTTTTAATAAAAGTATACCTCTTTTGTGCACTTTACTTTTATATATTTGGCAGATGTAAAGCATATATGTGTATGTTTTCTGTGTTATTGCATTTAGTTATTTTTTTTTTTTTAATCAATACTTTAAAAGCTCAGGGATGTTCAAGGAGCAATCTGTAAACTTTCTGAAGATTATCTGCACTGTGAATTTGCACTGTCAGTTCTGTTTTCGAATAAATGGTTGGAATTTAATGCTTTTTTGTTTTTTTTTATCCGATTCATCGATTAATCGAATAAATAATTGACAGATTAATCGATTATTAAAATAATCGTTAGTTGCAGCCCTACACCCTTGTGCACGTTCAGGCGTGCTGCAGTGGAAGCGCTTGTATGACTTGCATGTAGATGTCTTCAGGCCTGGACATTTAGCGGATGACACCACCCACGACTCTCTATATCAAACCATGCAAAAGTTATGGCAGAAAGTAGGAACTATCAGATATCAACCAATCAGATGAAGGGGCGGGGCTAATTTGCACCAATTATGTTCAAGGACTCAAAACCATGTCCGATGACACCACCCGCAAGTCATACCATTCAAAAGTTATGGCAGAAAATAGGATCTATCAAATATCGACCAATCAGAAGAAGGGGCGGGGCTAATTCATGCCAATGAAGGTCAAGTACTCAAAACAGAGTCCGATGACACCACCCACATGTCTTTATCACAACCCGTTCAAAAGTTATGGCCGAGAATAGGGACTAGTGCTGGGCGGTATGACCAAAAATTTATATCACTGTATTTTTCAAAATTATATCGGTTTCACGGTATATCACGGTATTTTTTTTTTCTTCATGCACAACTAGGTGTTAACCACATTTTCTAATGATTTGGAAAGGAATTGCTGCAGTAAATTGGCTTAGAATGGCCTATTTTACTGTCATGAGGAGGAAATATTGTAGAAAAGCATTAATGTCCACACTAGTATAAATACAGGTTTGCATGGCCTCACAAAATGATGGCGTTTACAATGAGGTGGCGGCACTGAAGTGAGAGAATCAGTCAGACAACACTTAAAGACTTTAAGTGTTGTCTGACTGATCTTTTACAAAATTACAAGGTAGAAAATATTTATTTAACATAAAAAACTGAACATTTTTAAATTTCCCAGCATTATGTTGTTTTGGTTCCACCTCCTGGTGAATGTTAGGTAAAATTATTATTATTTTTTTTCTCCTTGTCTGCACACATTAATGATTGATACCATGTAGGTAAAAACCAAAGGCATATAATAGTGCATTATTGCTATATTTAATATATATACATATATACGCCTACATATGCATACACATACATACATAAATATATACATACAAACCCAGTGAGTTTTTTTTGTGGGGGGTTGGGGGTGGGGGGGTGACATCCAATGCCAATCCAATAAGCAGGAACACACGGAGGCACACGTCAAGCACTGAAAATTTGCAACAAAAACCACAAACAAAACACAAAACCAACAAAATCAATACGGAGCCGACCAAAACACAAGCAGCAATCAACTCAAATCACAGTCTGAGCTAAGCTACCGCTAACTAATCCCAAAAACTACAGAGCGAGCATGCAGGTGAACAAGCCAGTATGTATGTCTATGTGTGTGTGTGTGCGTGTATGTATATGATCATGCGTGTGTGTGTGTGTGTGTGTATGTGTGCGTGTACATGTCTTTGTGCCTATGTGTGTGTGTGTGTGTATGTATATGTTTGTGTGGCTGTGTATGTGTGTGTATGTGTATGTATACGTGTGTGTATGTGTATGTATACGTGTGTGACTGAGTGGCTATATATGTGTGAATGTTAGGTAAAATTCTTATGTGGTTACTTTTTGGTTGGCCAACGATTTATGTTTGTGGTGCGCAACATTTACGTGGTTACATTTTGGTTGGCCAACAATTTATGTTTGTGGTGCGCAACCGGTACGGGAGCGGCCAGTCTATTTCCTTATATTACAACGCCGGTATTAATTGTTCGTTTTTTTTCCCACTTATTCCACCGAACACCGAAAGTGTTTTTTTACCATTTTCGGCCGAACAATTTCGGTTACCGAACAATCGGTGCTGCTAAACAGTCCGCCGCGCTCCCAACGTTGTGTACGCTACTGTACATACTCACCGGTATTACGGTATATAAAAAATTCATATAAGAAAAATAAACACCGGTATTCGGTATGAACCGGTATACCGCCCAGCACTAATAGGGACTATCAAATATCAACCAATCAGAAGGGGCGGGGCTAACTTGCACCAATTATGGTTAAGGACTCAAAACCGAGTCCGATGACACCACCCACAACTCTCTATGTCAAACCATTCTCTTCAACAGATTCGACAACGACATGTCCCCTCCCCCCTCCTCCTCCTCTCCTTCACACCAGCGCTCATCCGGGACGGCTTCCCCACCCCACCCCCCTGCCTCTCCCTGCATTATGACCTCGTCATCGCCACACCTCTCCCTCACCCCCCTCTCACCTCCTGAGCAACCTACACCCCCCTCCCCTGGTCCCATTCATCAGGAGTCAGACGCCCCCACCACCAGCCTCATCACAGTTGAACAGGTAAGGCGGGAGCTGAGGATGACCAAGACGAGGAAGGCTGCTGGCCCTGATGAGCCTCAGTCTGGAGAGAGTTCCACTCCTGTGGAAGACCTCCTGTGTGGTTCCTAGGGGTGTAACAATATATCGTGCCACGAAATTTCGCGATACAAAAACGTGACGAAACGTGTCGTGGAGGTGACAAAGTGTATCGCGATATTGGGTTATTAATATTAATCTATTGTGTTGACTTGTAACGCGCATCCGACCGCGCACGCCAACAGCGCCTCGACCTGCGGACCAAAATCTTACTCCGCTCAGAAGAAAGTAGTACCTTTTTGCAGTCCCGATCACGGGACTCTAGCAGGGTTTTGAGCTCTGAACTTTTACCTATGTAAGGTTGGTGTAGAGTTAAGCCTTACTGTATTAAATTAAACCTTTTTCGGGTCCTGAGTAGGATAAACACGGGACAACTTCTGCTGAGTTTGAGAGTACTTTACTGTCCGCTCAACAGCGTAGGATTTTAGAACATCAACACAGCAGCTAGTGCTGTATCACTCCGCCCAATCTAAAACATATTAACAACTACAGATAAATTGACTAGTGTAGGACTACACTAGTCCTACACTACACTAGTAAATCAGGGACTTCCCTGATTTACATCAGAATATAAAGAATATATTTATAAAATAATGAACCCTGAATTACCAAAATAACCTTAACAAAAATAAATCTCCTCTTACACTTATAAGGTGAGCATGAATAACTCTTTTTTAATGATGTAAAATTGTATGTATTTATTTACTTCTATTTATTTAATTTTATTTAATTAATTTTGTTAAATTTCTGGAAAAGAAAAAAGTCAAATCATACATGAGAGAAACTATTCAGTTTGTGGCAAAATATTTGTACTTGTATGAAACTGAAGATGCATAATGCAAACCTGACATTTACTTTTAGTTCAGTTTGTGGAAAATGGTTGGCCTGGCTTTCTCTTTAAAACTTAAACAGTTATAAAGCAGTACAAACTGTAACAATAGGGCAAATGCACAGCATTGTTTTGTATTTTGTGTCTTTCAAATAAAAGACCATTTTTTCCAGTCATATGTTCCTCATTCAAGGTTGTTAAAAAAATACAGTTATAATATCGTATCGTATCGTTATCGTGACCTCAGTATCGTGTATCGTACCGTATCGTGAGATTAGTGTATCGTTACACCCCTAGTGGTTCCGGTTCCGAAGACTAAACAACCAAGGGAGCCCAACCACTTCAGACCAGTAGCCTTAACATCTCACCTGATGAAGACTATGGAGAGGATTCTACTCGTCCACCTGAGACAGCAGGTGGTTGACGTGATGGACCCCCTGCAGTTCGCGTACCGGCCTGGCATCGGTGTGGATGATGCTGTAATCTATCTGATGCACAGGTCACTCACGCATCTGGAGAGCACCCGCAGTACTGTGAGAGTCATGTTCTTCGACTTCTCCAGTGCTTTTAACACCATCCAGCCATCGCTGCTCAGGGGGAAGCTGGAGGAAGCAGGAGTCGACTGTCACCTGGCTGCATGGACCATCGACTACCTCACCAACAGGCCGCAGTATGTGAGGCTCCGCAACTGTGTGTCTGATGTGGTGGTCTGCAGCATGGGGGCCCCGCAGGGTACAGTTCTTGCTCCGTTTCTCCTCACACTGTACACCTCAGATTTCCACCACAACACGGACTCCTGCCATCTCCAGAAGTTCTCTGATGACTCCGCCATCGTGGAACGTGTGTCCAGGGGGGACGATCTGGAGTACAGAGGGATCATTGCCGACTTCGTCACATGGTGCGAACTGAACCATCTGCGCGTCAACACCAGCAAGACGAAGGAGGTGGTGATCGACTTCGGTAGGAACCCTCTGCCTCTTGCACCGGTGAACATCCAGGGGCTGGACATTGAGACGGTGGAGGACTACAAGTACCTGGGTGTTCACCTCAATAACAAACTGGACTGGTCTCATAATACCAACGCCCTGTACAAGAAGGGCCAGAGTCGACTCCACCTGCTGAGGAGACTGAGGTCCTTCGGCGTGTGCAGGGAGCTCCTAAGGACTTTTTATGACTCTGTGGTAGCGTCTGCTATCTTCTATGCAGTGGTCTGCTGGAGCTGCAGGAGCTCGAGGAGAGAGAGAGGAAGAGACTGAACCGACTGGTCAGGAGGGCTGGCTCGGTTCTTGGTTTTGCTCTGGACTCTGCCGAGGAGGTGGGTGAGAGGAGGATGCTGGTCAAGCTGAACTCCATCATGAACAACCCTTCTCACCCCCTACATCAGTGGTCCCCAACCTTTTCTGTACCGCGGACCGGTTTAATGTCTGACAATATTTTCACGGCCCAATCTAAAGGTGTAGTTGATGAAAACTAAATAAAATGACAAGATCAGCATTAAAAACTGTGGTATTTTCCCTATAGTAATAATAATAATAATACAACATAATTTTCGAAAAAAAAAGAAAAAAAATTGTAAATTACCTTTAATATGAGTATTTCTATAAATTAGATTTTATGTTTTTATGTCTCATTAAAGGTGACCTATTATGGCATTTAATGTATATTTTAAACAGGCCTTGAATGTCTTAAAAACAATCTAAAGCTTGTTTTTTCTACATAAATCAGAAATCCAGCCTGTGGGCCCTGTCACTAGTTTTACCGCTTCTAACCCCTTTTTCTGTGCTCCATTCTAAGGGAAGGGGGGGGTATGATAATGAGGCTCTGTGCTGATTGGCTCCCTGAATGACGTGTAGCAGGGGAGGAGAATAAACCTTGCTCCGCCAGAGCAGCCCGAGCCTGTAAATAAATACAACACTGAATTTTCACAAATGGAAACTTTATTGTTAAAAAAATAAAATATGAGTTCTATATAAATAACATTTATGCACTATTTCAGCCGGATCTGCCCGGCGGATGCTGAACGCTGCCCCGGAGCCACGCAGGCGCCCGGCATGGCTCCGGGGCGCATCGCCCGTTACCGGTGATCAAACCGACAGATTTCTCTGAAAATCTCGGAGGGTGAACCTGATCCAGCCTGGGCCGTACCCCAGAAATCCCTGCTCCCAAAGCGGCTGGGAACCTGGACAATTTAGTCGGACGGACCGCGCTTCGGGAACCAGGAAGTAGGCTGGAGCAGCGCGCATCACCGCGGCTTTAACGGGGGAATCTAACCAGTTCCGACCGGCCGGGACCGCAGGAACCGGCCTGGACTGGTAGCAGGGACTCCCGGGGACCGACCAGCGGAATTTCAGCCTGATCTGCCCGGCGGATGCTGCGCGACGGGCGCCGCAACCCCACGGCGGGCGCACAGATCGGCTCCAGAGCGCATCCGCGGCGCATCGCCCGTTACCGGGGATCAAACCGACAGATTTGGCTGAAAATCTCGGAGGGTGAAGCTGATCCGACCTGGGACAGACCTCCGAGGACCCAGCTCCCAAACCACCCGGGAACCTGGATAATTTAACCCGGATCCGCTCCGCCGCGGCGCCGCGTCCGACTGGCTGAAGGAAGCGCCGCTCCAGCCGGCGGAGAGAGCTGGTTGTGGGCGTGGTTTCAGCAGCGGAGGCTGAACCTATGGAAATCTGCTCCCGTCGTGACGTCACGACGGGAGCAGATTCTAATCGGCTCAAAAAAAACCACGTGACACTGGGGGACTCTGTCTGGCGGGGGTCACAGAGCTTGCAGAAATTCATGGTATTTTGTCTCCCCTGTGCTGGCAGGGTGAGGGGAGACCACTTTATATATGTTAAAACAAGAAAAAACGTGTTTTTCATAATAGGTCCCCTTTAAAGTTATTTAAAGCCAGGCTTTTATTTTATTTGTTATATATTAAGGAGACCGATATTTAGTGCTTTTATTTTGAAGGCGTCTCGCCGAGACCTCGTCAACATCCGGCGCTTCGGACTTTAACGGTAAAAGTTTAACGGCAGTAGAAAGTGTGTCTGAAAGACTAAACGAGTGTCGGGAATGCTAAAGTGGTGCCTGACAGACACAAAAAAAGCACCTGGCTGATAAGGATTGGTTTTCTTTGTTGTATTTATGTACATATTGAGTTTGGCTGCCATGGTTACTCATGTATTGTGGTTAGCAGTAGGCATGATTTATGGTTTTGCGTTAAATCGACGGCGTAGCCTACGGTGTAAGCTCTGCGTAGGTGTAACGCGGAACCATAAATCAGCCTGTAGCTGTTATTTCCGACCGAGTGAGTAGCTGCGTCGGTCTGTATTTAAAGGAGCTGTATGTAAGAGCAATAATAAAACGAATCATAAAATGACCCCGATATGTCAACAGACATTTAAAAATCATGTTCATTTCAAATACTTATGTCACTGACAACAGCACTCAAGCCAGGATATTCCAGTTTAAAAAGAGGAGTTGCAGCCCTCAACTGATGTTTATGTTGTCATTTTTTGTTTTGGCCTGAAGCTCCACCCTCCACGTATCTCCCAATCACCAAGTCAGTATTGTTTCGGCATCCGGGTTGCCAGCTCGGCTCTAATTATCGCAGCCATGGCAGCCTACGTTCCTGCTGCATTCTGCAGCCTACCTGGCAACCTCTGGTCGGGGGGAGGATGGGGAGGGTACACGCCGCTCAACAATATTTTGAAAGTGACTGCAGTACCAGTTTTGGCCATTTCTTACAGACGGCTCCTTTAAGATAAATGAAACTTATATGAATGTAGAAAGACTAACTCTATTTTATTTTATTCCTTTATAGCTATTATGGTGTGTTTACAGTGTATTTACATCCAAGGAATAAAAACATTGTGAACCATCAGTTTGAGAGTCATCCATCATCAGTCGGGACTACAGAAATGATTTTTTCTTTCTGTGCGGCCCGGTACCAAATGACCCACGGCCCGGGGGTTGGGTATCACTGCCCTACATGACACCGTGGGAGCCCTCAGCAGCTCCTTCAGCCAAAGACTGCTCCAGCCGCGCTGCAAGAAGGAACGCTACCGCAGGTCCTTCATCCCGACAGCCATCAGACTCAACAACAACCAACTCTAGTAATTCAAGTGCAATAACTTGTTTTTTTCCGCAATAATCTTCTCCCTCTAAATACCTCACTGGTATTTTTGCACATGTAAATATTATTCGTTTTTCAGGTTTAGTATTTCTGTTTAGCATTTCTTTTGTACATTGCTCATTTTCTTATATTGCTCTTTTTTTAATTATTTAGCTATTTATTGGTTATTTTTCTTTTTAGGATATACTTTTTGTATACCTTTTCATACTTTAATAAACGAATTATCGATTCGTTGTGTCGCGCGATTATTACGTCACTCACTAAGTTGCGGAGCTGAAGTGGAGTTGAGCGCGGAGGGGAAGTAGAGGAACTTGTGCTTTGCCAGCTCAAAGCAGGTATTTCGCCCGGACTACATTTAATGCGGCACAGCGCGCTGACGCTGCGCACGTAAAGGAAGAAGAAAGAGGGTGCGGATTTGTTTGGTTTTAGTAACATGCCATGCTCAGGCAGTCTGCAATGGCCCAGATGGGAGACACATGTAGCTCAGTGCTTAATCTTTATTTTTAATCCACGCTATATTCTTGTGGTCCGTTCTCCTATATGTTCCCCCTCTAACCCGGTACATACATAGGTTCCTCTAAAACATCTGTTCCCGCTACAGTTTTAACTAAAAGAAAATGTGCTCCAATACAGCAGGTCTCATAATTTTATTTTGAACACTGCCAAAACTCAAAATCTTATAAAGAGTTTAACTTAAAACTTAACTAGAACTTAAAATTTGCTTGACACAAATGAAAGTTCAATTGAAACATGTGGGAAAAACACCTAACCTTTTAAGTTATGTGTGTTATCAGGTTGGCATTTTCAGGTTAGAAATAAGAAAACTTCTTGGTAAGATCCTTAGTTTTTTGAGTGAAGGCAGTGAGAGAACAAATTGTAATGTTCAAACAAATCCTGTTTCTGATTTGTATTTTTCTTTATTTTTTATAATTTATTTTCGTGCATTTACGTCAAACCGTGTTGTGGGGCTTGAGGCACAAAGTTTTCTAGGGGGCGCTGTTGAGCCATTAGGCCACACCCATTAATGCAAACCATGAATTATCACATTTTTCGCCAGGTCTGGCTTGCATGCAAAATTTGGTGACTTTTGGGGCACAATTTGGGGGCAAAAAGGCCCTCATTTTGTCGGAATAAGGAAAAAAACGAGAAAATTCCTACAGATATAACCACGGTACATGCTGAATATTTAACTAAATATTTCACTGATGAATGCCTGCCGAAGTTATACCAAACTTTATACAGTCACGTCCAAAGCCTTATGGAGGACAGTCGGCTTCACAAGTGACATTTGGAGCTCTAGTGTGAAGAGCTGGTGTACTGCACATGTGTATTATTACAAGAAAGCTTAAGCTACTAAGCTAAACTTACTCTTTGTAAGCTGAGTCTAAGTTGTCTCTAGAAAGGGAAATATTGCACTTTGCCTCTCAGCTTGCAATAAACAGTGGTCAATTCATGATACTTTCTCCTCTCCTAAATGTTATACCTAATAATACAATGTCAGTGTTGTGTACATGAGACAACAATATTGAAGAATTTATGGATTTCATGCTGTGATCGGTGATCTGCAATATCGGGATCCGATCTGCATGTACTGCTTTTGGTGATCAGGCCCCAAAATCCTGATCGGTGCATCTCTACGTTCAGCTAGTGAAAGACTCCTGGTGCTTCCCCCACAACATGACATGAAATCAGTAGCTAGACTCTTCTCCCCCATTGTTCCCCGATGGTGGAATGACCTACCAAACTCTGTCCGATCCGCAGGGTCCATAGCTACTTTTATATAGGGCTGTGTCTTCTCATATTTTTTATTTGGTCGTTTCATTTTTTATACATTTTTGGTTTGTATGAAACTTGTAAGATGCTACAAAGGTCTCATAAGTTAATTTATCAAATATGATACATCTGGCATTTTAGGGTTAAGATGTAGTTTTGCTGTATAAAGGGGACTGTTGTTTTGGGTGGAAAGGGAACAACAAAAAAATAATGTAGCACTCGCATCGCAGCCCTGTGTCCAACTGGACTCACAGCAGTCTAACGAGCACTTATCCATGCTGTACCCTCCTATGTGATGTCTTGCTTGTGTTCTCGCAGATGTAAGTTGCTTTGAACAAAAGCGTCTGCTAAATGACAGTAGTGAAAACAGTTACATTATAAGTTTGTGCTCAGATGTCAATTTTTAGGAACTAGTTCAGTCTGGTTTCCAGCAGCTCCACAGCAATGAAAGAGTCCTCACAAACTACGAACTACGAGTAACTCCTAATAACTCTGCACAGTTAACCCTTTTCTTCATTGAGGTGAGTGAAGCCTTTGAAGCCATAAAATGCTCTTTGACTGACAATTCTCTTTTGGAATCATACAAAAGTTCCTCACCTGGTTGATATATCTCTCCAACCACGCCCAGTTCATTCAATGCTACATTTTTAAATCTCAGCAATTTTCCTCACAACTAGTGTTCCCCAGGGCTCTGTTCTGGGGCTCCTTCTGTTCATCATTTAGTTACATCACATCTTGTTAGATCCACTTTCCTATCTCCCTTTTCCTGCTCTACTTGGCTAGCCTCTGGCGGGAGGGTCCCCACTTATTAGCCAGGTCCTGCTCAGGGGCTTTCCTTCCTCTTAAAGTGGAGTTTTTTCTTGCCACTATTTGGCTATATAAATAAAATGTAATTGAAGTGTCCATATTTTCCTTATTTTTTTTTTAACATTCATTTCCATTGATGACAATACCCTTTCCATCTACACAAGGAACACTTTGTTGTTTCTACCACTCTCTCACACCCCGCAGCTCTGTAATTTGTGCACACACTTTAGTCACCTCTCGTAATGATTACTTCGACTCCCTCTATTTGGTCAATTACTCAAGATTCAACTAGCTCAAGTCTGTGCTGCTCACATAGTCACTAAAACATCCACCTTGATTCTCATCATTCCTGTCCATCAACAGCTTCACTGGCATCCAGCCAAATATTGCATTTGTTTCAAGATTCTGTTCCAGATCTCCAAAAGCTATCAATAATAGTAACCTTCAATAACTCTCTGAACTACTATGAATCACTGTCCATTAATCTCAGTCTTGACCACCATGAGAGCTGGAGCCTTCAGCCCCCATCAATGGAACTTGCACCCACCAGAAATTCATAATATCCACTCATTGTTATGTTGAAGGGTTATGGTGGTTGGGTTTTGAGTTTGTTATACATGGTTCTTAGTTTTGGTATTTTCTGTTAGGATGTGGATTCAGTTTCATGTTGGTGTTCTTGGGTCTTCTTGTTTTTTCTACTCTGACCTGTCTGTTAACTTCCCCTCCTGTTTTACTTTGAAGGTCCATCTTTGTCTTGTTTTCTGTTTCTTTGGTTGCATCTCTCTGTTTGTTTGCAGCTGTGTCTTCTCAGCCCTCTGAGTATATCTTGACTTGTGTTTCCGTTCTTTCCATTTGGTCCGTTTGTTGTTGTTTTTTAATCTGTCATCCTGTCTGTTTTCCTACCCTATCTGTTTGTTGTCCTTGTTGTGTGTTTCCTTGCTCTCTGGTTTACCCTGTTTTAGATTTTCTGTCTTTTTTTGTTAGAGGCATTTTGGATTTGGTTTTGTGTGTGTGTTTTTTAAACTCCTGTCAACTCATCTCCTGCACTTGGGTCCTCTCCACTCACCTCATGACACTCTTAAAACCCCTTTTGTGTAAACTTGCATATTCCAACTTCATAATTAGTTAATATAAAGTAAAATAAATCAATTACTATTTTGCTCAGAGTCAGCCAGTACTTGAAGTTCGTTGCCTATGGCTTATTAGGGGATATGTCTAAGTCTGTGTAATAGACTTGTGGGCCTGCAATTCTCCAGGACAATAGGTGCTCAACTAATTGATCTGGCTGCTAGAGAGCTAGAGGCCATTTGCCAGCCATCCTCTGGTTAGCCCTTATTAGCAGACCTGGGGTCTGTTTAAACAAAGCAGATTATGTTAAAAGTCTGAGTATGTCAAACCTATACTCAGGGAAACTCAATCTTCTGTCACAAAGTTTGTCTTTTTTTGTCACGGCCTATAATCTTATCCTTCTGTGAACCCCCCCCTGTTTTATTTCCTTTTAACTCATGTTTCACACGTTTTTATTTTTTTTTCAGAAGGCGTGGTTGGCCACAAAGTCAAGTAATTAACAAGATCTAAAAGCTGAATTGTTTAAAGTTGAATAGTATCCTACTCTCACTTGTGAGAGAACATAGATTTACCTGTATGCCTGGTTGTATTGACTTTGGATTTTTCCATTCCTCTAAAATGTTTTGTCTATACAGCTGCACCCATTTCATATGGGTATATTACCTGTCTGGAATGTTTTTCATAGCCTACTTAATCTTTGACCATTTTAAGGTTGTTTCATTATCTTCTAATGTTTGTTAGCAGGATTGTGCCTACATGACAGTCAATACTGAGAACAAAACATTTATTTCTGTTCATGCCAAACCGTCATTTAATATTTGAATTTGTTTATGCATTCACTCGCTCTGCAATCTTCTCTGAAGTCAGGTCTTTCCTTTGCAGGACCAGCTGAATATATGCTTATATCTATTATATTATTGCACTATGTTCCATTCCAGCAAACTACAAAAGGGAAGTCACTTCCACTTACTATGTGTTACCATAGTGAATCACGATATCAGAACTCCATTGAAGATAGCTTTATATAGTCACGGTAACTCAGAGTTAGCATACTCAGAGTCGACTGAAATTCCCTAAAAACAGGGAACTCAGGTTTTCTTTATTCAGAGTATGTTTACTCACTTAGTTTTCTAATTCCGAGCTTGTTGAACCTCCTTTGTGAAACAGGCCCATGGGATGAAGTTAGCTACTTCCAGCTGCTTAGGTCAAACCAGAGCCAGCTGACCTGAAAATTCAAGAGATTCAAAATGATTTGTCACTGAGCCAGTGTCCCAGCACAACGAAATTACATTTCAGCAGAGCTCGTCCAAATTGTCTTGTTAGTACATTTAACAGCACAAGGAGTCATATTAGCTTCAAAATGGGGATGATGATGCTCTCATGGGTCTTTGTTCACAGCACAGAAATCACATTCACCAAATATGCTAAATAGCTGAAGAGACACCTAGCCATTTGATGGCTGCCACACAGCCACCTGCTACCAGCTCACCTCCCAACACAAGGCCACTCAGAAACAGGAAGGCGTATCTATTGTGAGGCTCACAAACTGTGAGCCATATTATCTTTTAAAACGAGAGTGATTACGCTGAGCTCGATCTTGTTCCACAACTCAGATATCAAGTTTACCAAAAAAAAAAAAGTGCTAAGGAGCTCAAGGAAAGAGGAAGAGAGGCCGGCCTCGCAACAGCTGAAGGCGAGACACTGAAGCCGAGCTAAAGTCTGGACACCAACTTGAGTGGAGCAGCAAGATCAGCCCAGAACAGAATGCGATGGCGGACTGTCGTGGATGGCCAATGCTCAGTCATGAGCAATGGGCTTAAGTAAGTAAGGAGCTCAAGAAGTGAAAGCTAGTCATCAACACCATAGACAGTAATGCAGCCGTCACTCAAAAAATACCCAACAAAAAACAAAAACATTCTTGTAATGATGACACATTTTCCAGTGCGCCTCCCTGCGTAGTGTTGTCATGGATGTGAAATCTAGCTATAAAGACCAAAACCATGTGGTGTATCAGGCTGTAAGTATGTTTATCTCTGCTGTGAAGCTAGACACGGGGGTCAGTGGAGACTGACCTGCTTCTGGTCATTTAAAGAACTCCAAGTTGTTGTTGTTTTTTTTTTTTACTTCCGTGTTCATAATAGACCAGCAAGCCATTTGTACCCCCTTTGGTTTGTTGCAATTTGTAACGCAGTGTTGAATTTTTTTTAATTTTCTGGTATTAAAAAAATGTGGCTTTACACATTTCCAGACTCACAAATTCACTTTGACAACTCAAAGTGGGTAGGTGGATCATGATTCCTCTTGGTAGCTCTCATGTTTCTCCTCCCAGTGGAGGCCATTGACTTCCACAGCAGCACAGACCCCTGCTGCACCCCATTACTGCAGGCCATCTGGCTACAGTTCAAAGCCTCAAAGATAGAGAAAAGTCTAGAGGGCCTGTACTGCACACTGTGTAACAGGCATTTTTTAATATCACAAAAGCCCAGCAGGACAAGCATTGCAGCAGCTCAAAGCCAGGTCAAATAATGTGTTATCACATGAAATACCTGGACTAATACAGCAAAATAGCATTCAGTAGAGAAATGAGCAGTAAGCAGGAGAGAGTTTAATAGTTTAGGAAATGTATAAGTGTCAAGAAGAATTTGTTTTTGCAGTTGTTTCAGGGGGCAATTTTGTCTGATGAATAAACTTTAGTAGAATTAATAGCAATACCAACACAACTTTTAAGTCAAAAGAAAAAAGTGTAATTTTAAGTTTCTTAGAGAAAAATGGAGGGTAGAGAGACAGATGACATGATCTGGCTTGTAGCACATTCTCAAACACATGTATTTCCCATTGTCTCAGGCAACCACACGCTGATAAAATCTTGGATTACAGTCCAGTTCAAGTGAACCACAAAAGGCTCTCTTCCTCCGCTCTGCAACCTCCCACAGTGAAATGGGAAGACCAATGGATGGCTGAAATACAAGAGGAAATCTTGGTAACAGATTGGATTGAGCAGTTCACAGTAGGTGAGCCTTCCTGTTTGCGAATGCCAGATTGAAGTAAACGGGCAAAAACAAGTCCAGTAGTGTGATTTCTCAGCATCTAATATGTCAAACTAATTTTCAACAATAGTTTTTAAATTTTGTGAACAATAGGGTCAGGTGGAGTTTTAAATATAATAAACAGATATTTTTCAAATGAAGGAAGTTTCGAAGTAACTTCCTTAGTCATCATGCTGTTTGTATAACCTGGTGCAGTCACAATTTCAAAAGTGATGTGCTGCACAGATGTGAGGAATTTCACATTAAAATTTCACCTTCTGAAAAGTACACTCTTTGGGATTTACACAATCTATTGTTTGCTCTTGAACTTTTGGTTGGACAGATGCATTTCCCATACAGACATTAAAATACAATTAGAGCAACAGGGGAGACCGTGGGTCCAAATCAGCCTAGAGCCATTACTTCTATTATCACCGATATATAAAAGAAAACCACCACTTTTATGACAGTGTCTGGAATAGTCATTTCCTGTGTCCTGCCATCTGAGAGGAAAGCTCTTTCTGAGAGGATTGAGGAGATGACAGATCAGGATGGTTTGATTCTGTGGCATACCCAAACCCTCTGAATAAATGATAGTTGGTGAATTAAGGGAAAGGAAACTTATGGATCTAGTATGCTGAGTTTCCAAGCAAAACCACACATAACAAACTCCCTTCAAACAGAAAAAATATTTTTCTCCCTATATTCCCCAACGTGATTAATGTATCACAAGCCTTAGTATCAACAGTAGTAATGCACAGACATTAAACAGCATATAGAAATTTCCACTCAAGTTTTGCTCTGTTTGTCTGCTGCAGCTCTGTGAATATCACTTCAATGAGTTTTGACTGCTGGAGAAATATTTGTTTTTGTTCTGTTCTGCACAAATCATGCACACACTAGTGCTGTGAACTGAACTGTTTTTATGCATTTGCACTGATCACCAGTGAATGGTGGCAAAACACATCTGAATAATATGTTGCAAATAAAAGCAGCATAGGATAAAATTCACATAGGATGTGTGCAGTTTACAGCTGCGTGTCAGCGCTACTTTATTTACTCTCTTGCCTTGAATTTACCATCAATAACTTCCCCTGCAACGAGGCTGTAAAATAAGCCAATACCCATTAAAGTAACAGCAACCTAGCCAATAAATCAGTGCAGGGAATCTCACCAGTCACATCCAGTTACAAAAAAATATCAAGAATACAGGACATCTGTATTCAAGGATGGTTTGCATGATTCATCATAACTGCATTAACTGTTATTTTATATTATGTTATAGACAACTGAGGAGTAAGGTTACTCTTAACTGCTGCAAGCAAAATATTACCACAGCAAATAACTTCCTGATAAACACAAGGGTGAAAAAAAAAAGAGGCTTAACCTCTTAAACGGTTTTTACTTTATATTTTTAGTTTCTTCAGAGGGTGAGCAATGAAGAGTTTAAGTGGACAGTTAAAATTTTCCAGAAAACCCTTGGGTTTAAAAAGATCTTTTGTAAATTAAGCCTAAGGTCATAAGGATTAATGACCACCGAATCTTATCAGCAGCTTGCGCCGATGAACCATCCATGTCTGAAGTATGAGGTTCGTACAATCTCTCTACACATAAAGCATTAAGATATATAACCCCAAGTTCCCCTGCTATTTGATGTTATCTTGTGCTTTCAGGAAATTAACCAAAATGCAAGGCTGAAATATATTTTAACATGAATATATATTCATATAGGGTTTATAATAGGGACATGCAAAATGCAAACAGTGAAACTTTGTTAAGGATCTAGTTTTCCAAAACATTTCATTTAGAAAAATATAATCCATGCTAAAACAGCCATAGGCAATAGTATGGCCAAAATTCACATATACAGAGGCATAGTGTGCGTTTTTTCCTTTTTTTCTGGTCTAGCTGAATACCTTCACAACCTACAGCTTGCTTACTGTAAAGTGAATTCTACAGGGAACAGCTATAGGGACCTGGAAATTAATCTTGTATGGCAAGATGAAAACTTATTTGACAAATTACCATTGCCCTGATGTCTTTCCACAAAAGTTAAGCCGTTATGTTACAGTAATGAACCTTTAAAAAAAACTCATGGCTACAGTAAAAGTGTCAACCCTATAGCTGCTTACAAGTGCAATAGTCTCCCTGAGAGGCATCATTAGGGGAAATCAGTCAATGCGGTCCGTCTTGGAAATACTTTGTGGAACAGCCCGTATATATTGTTTATCCAGTACATGTAAGTATTAACTAAGTCTGGACCGGTGAACCATTTACTACGTATAAAATTCTGATCAAAGATTGCAAAAGCAATTTACTTGGTATTTTTAGCTATTACAAGAAAAAAATATATATTTTTCAAGCAGGAGCATGACAAACAATCATATGAAGTGCAGACATCTCTTGTACGTTGTAGTTATGCTGAAATACCGCTATCAAAACCAATGAAAGGACATGCATTAAAATGTGATTTCCAAAGAACATTTTGGTTCCCACACATGCTCAATTTGTACAAATGAAGCATACTTCAAGCTTTTGAAAAGAGGAAATAGCTGCACAGGCAACAGAGGAAACATTGAAGAGCAGTAGTAACAACCAACAAGTATGTGCTTTGGTCATTGGACCATAAATGCACTGAAGTAAGGAGGGCGGTATCAAGCGCACCACGGCTGATTACATAGCTTAATGGTCTTGGCTTCACCTCTTGTTTTACAGGCCCAAATGGTCCCAGTAGTCTGATAAATCATCGGCATATTGAGTCAATAAACTCTCGCCATTCCCAGGTTTCTAAGCAAGGGAGAGCAATATTTAGCAGGCCAGTTTAAATAACCATTTATGCTGTAAAGACCACAGAAAGTCAAAAATGTTCTGAAACTTGTTAAAAATGGTGACATGCAGTTTCCCTCTTTAAATCTGTGCGAAGGCTGAAATGCTTGTAATAGCTCGGTTCTTACTCATTAATAAGGCACAATACATTACCGAGAAGACATTTACCACTCTAAAAGTGGTCTGTGTGTGGGAATGAAGCTGTGAGAAGGTTACTGCTGACAGCTCAACAGACTGCTCATTATGAGAACAATGTTCCTGCCTGAGCTCTGATCTCAAACTAAATGTTATCAGGAAATGTAGACGTTACTGAATGCACTGAAGCTAATGCATGTATTATTATTATTAGCTACCTTTTAATGGAATAAAAAAAAAGAATCTCTAAGCAAAGCCAATTACATAGAGCTTTAAAACTTCTTAAGCAGATATCCCTTTTGCCATGGGTGAAAACAGGACCACCTGAGCTGCTATAATCCAGTGTTTCCCGCAGAATCAGATTATGCTTGTGGTGTTCTGGGAGTGCGAGGGGTGAAAGGGGGATTAACGTGACTTATTTTTTTTCCCTGAACTATGTAAAATTATGATTACAGTGTCTTACTTATCCAACAAGGGTTTTCGTTATCCCTGAAAAGAAACACTATTTCTTCTGTCAAGAACAAATAAATCGTTGTTAGTAGATCAGTCTCATGACATGACGCATGAATTTGAATGCTTAAGAAAACAAAACCATGATTTCTTAAAAACTCATGTAATCAAATGTTATGCACATATTTAGAATAGTAAAATTAAATTGTAAAGGGGGGTTAAAACAACAGAAGTATATCATGGAGTGAGACACAACTTACAATTCAGATGGAACATGAAATTCACTAATCCTATAAATGGGTTGGAAGTACAATAATATTGAACTAGTGTCAGGTTAAGTTCCAAACATCAACCCAGACTTAACAGAAAAGGAAACTGTTTTGTGGGTTGACCACAAAGCTTTCCATCTTGGTGTCCATGAGTCAGCCAAGAAAAGGTGGAGAGGCCCAAAAACAGGAAGAATCAAATCAGGTGCTTCTCGTGAATTCAGAGCTTGACACCTGTCCACTGCTTGGATTCTGTCTGCTTGCAGACCTTTAGATCAACTTATACTGCCAGTAGGAGCCTGGAAGTCCCTTGTGGGCTAAAGTGGGAAAACCGGAGCCAAAACTAGTATCTGGATGTCGTCCAACAGCAATCCAGATGAATAAAAGAAAAGTTTTTCTTGGGAGAGACTGCATAAACACCTTTTCTTTTTTTCTGAATAACTGAGGAATTCCGTCAATTTTTTTCTTTGTTTTTACTTTTTTATGATGTCTATGGGTTGGCTGGAGCCTACACCACTTGTTATTGGTTGAGAAGTGGGTACACTCTGGTAGGGCTGGGCGATATGACCAAAATCTCATATCCCGATATAGCTCATTTTATATCCCGATAACGATATACATCACGATATGGCACATTTTTGTAAATTTAATTAATGAATAGTTTATATAAAATTGCAATGTGGAAATGCAGTTTGAAATGATATACTCAACAAATAAAGGTAGTAGTTACTAAATATTTGTTTTATTTAGAACCTTTTTCAAACAGTAACACATATCGTTATTGGCCTATTGGGTATAAAAAATAACAAATTGAACACTTCTGAGTTTGAAAGAGCATAGTGTGCAGGCCAGGGCCAAATACCAAATGTAAACTTCCAAGTTTAAAGTGCAGCAACAAAATCAGGCTCACAATATAATTATACAAAATCTAACAAGTGATAAAAGAAAATCACTCCTTCAAGTTTGAAAGGTAGCAGCAAACACAAATAATACAGGCCTACTGGCCTAGCCCCTAAAATAAATGTTGGTTACAAAATACCAAATGTAAACTTCCAAGTTTAAAGTGCAGCAAAAAAATCAGGCTCACAATAAAATTATACAAAATCTTAAAAGTGAAAAAAGAAAATCACTCCTTCAAGTTTGAAAGGTAGCAGCAAACACAAATAATACAGGACTACTGGCCTAGCCCCTAAAATAAATGTTGGTTACAAAATACCAAATGTAAACACAAAACCCTTCCAAGTTAAAGTATAGCTGCAAACGGATCACAGTATATTATACATATATATAATATGAGGTATAATATATAAAAGGTAAACAAAACTACTTCAAGTAGCATGGATGTGAAATGAATTATTAACATTTGCCAAATCTCAGGCTTCTACAGGTTGAGTGCTAGGAATACAAGCTGGTCAACTCTTGCTGGTTTCAGTGCTGACCTCTGGCATGACACAATGTTCCCACTTGCACTGAAAGCCCGCTCTGATGGGGAACTTGTGGCAGGGATGCACAGATATTTCCTCGCTAGCTTGGCCACATGGGGAAAATGTCCCTCATTCTTCTTCCACCATTCCAGTGGATCTGTGTCTGGACCAGCGTCCAGTAGGAGATAGAGGTTGAGCTCATTTTCAATGGATTCTCTGCTTGAATGAGGGGCCGCTTGGCTTGGCTTTGCTGCTGTTTTAAAGTAGCTGCTCAAACTCTTCTTTTTCTTCTTAGCAGGAACCTCCTCTGGCTCATCCTGATCTCTGGCAGTTGCAGCTGATGGAAGGGGGGCTGCCTCCTGCTCTGCTTGTTCGGCCACCAGCTTCTGCAGCTCTGCAGCAGCTCTGGTCTTGATGTAGTCCACCCTCTCTTGTTTGATGTATGTGGTTTTGAACCGAGGGTCGACAAGAGAAGCCATGTCAAGCAGCTCCTGGGTTTTCTCGTCATCATACTTCTCATTTAGGTATTTTAGTATGCCCTCTTTGATGGTCGTGGTGAGCTCAGTGTCGCCATCCTGATGCTTGAGTATCTGGTTGTTGAACAGATGGAGGACGGGTTTCAAGTAGGAAACACTTGGGTAGAGCTCCCCAGACAAGGCATCTGTAAACTCCTTGAGAGGACTCAGTGCCTTGTTCATGGACTCCAGAACGTCCATGTCCTGCCAGGTTAGGACGAGGTGACGTGTTTTTTTGTCGGCACGGAGGACCTGTGAGAGAGCTTTCTCCTGCTCGATCACCCTTTCAACCATCGCTTGCATAGAGCCCCACCTTGTAGGGGTTTCTGTGATAAGCTGATGACTGGGCAAGGGTGGATTTTGCTCTGCTTGAGCTTTGGCAAGCTCCCGTCTTCTTTTCCATGAATTGGAGAAGGCAGCCACAATCTTCTTGCAGACGCCGACTGCTCGTTCCACCTGGTGTACTTTCACACCCCTCCCTGTGGAAATAAAGTAAATGTAACAACGTTCTATACTTTTTAATATATTATACTGTGTACAGGACAAGTAAAATGTATTAATTACGTTATGAATTTTATTTATTCATATTCATATATATATATATAAAATTTGTTTTGTATAAAAGGTCCACACTAGGGGTCTTTACAAAATGATGGATTGGATGGAGAAGTATTCTGTATTTTTAGCTTTTAAATGCTCAGAAATTCTATTGCAGGATAATTTTGCCATTATGGCTGTTACTATAACTAAAATGGTTCCATCCATACATTAATGCTGTATTGGAGCACATTTTCTTTTAGTTAAAACTGTAGCGGGAACAGATGTTTAGAGAAACCTATGTACCGGGTGAAGGCTGATTTATGGTTCCGCGTCACAACAACGCAGACCCTACGCTGTGGGCTACGGCGTAAGCTCTGCGTCGATTTAAGGCGGAACCATAATTCAGGCTTTAGGGGAAGATATCGGAGAACAACCAGAAGAATATAGAGTGGATTAAAAATAAAAGTTAAGCACTGAGCTACATGTGTCTCCCGCCTGGGCCATTGCAGACTCATTGCCTGAGCATGATATTACTAAAACCAAACATATCTGCCGTCTCTTTCTTCTTTACGTGCGCGACGGCAGTGCGTTGTGTCGCAGTAAATGTCGTCCGGGCGTAATACCAGCTGGTGAAATTAAACGAAAAAAAAATAAATAAATTAAACAATTCCTCGAGGCAGAAAAAAATCCTGGCAAATTTACTGGTCGCACGTGTGCGAGTGGACATTAAATTCAGTCGCACATACTCAAATTTTGGTCGCAAAATGCGAGCATTTGGTCGCAGTCTGGAGCCCTTTAAACAAAAATGTATATGCATTTTTAGATCGGTTTAGAGTTACTCACCAATGGCTAGATGAAGACGGTGGCCAAAGCACTGCAGGCGTGTCGTTTCATTCATCAGCTCAAGGGCAAGGATGTTGTTGCTGGCGTTGTCTGTGGTGACACATACGAGGCGATCCTGATTCAGTCCCCACGACTCAAGAGCTTCACTGAGACCTCTGGCTATCTCTTGTCCAGTGTGGTCTTCTGGAAAATAACTTGTCTGTAAACACCGACTGCGGAGGTTCCAAGCTTGGTCGATGAAATGTATTGTCAGGCTCATATATGGATGTGTCGTTCGGCTCGACCACATATCTGTTGTTGCAGCGTAGAACATCCCCTTGTGTATCTCCTCCTCCACCTTGGCGCGGCACTCATTATATAAAGCAGGTAACACGACCTTATTCAGGTGTTTTCGGCTGGGCATTTCATATCTAGGATCGAGTGTTCGCACCAACTCACAAAACCCCCGTTTCTCGACCGTGTAGATTGGAGCCATATCTTTACAGATGTGCTTGGCAACGGCAGTAGTTATCTCCTTCCATCTGCGGGAGGTATGACTATATGGCGTGCCGCGGGTAAAAGCCTGTTGCAACGTCTGCGTCTGGAGTTTATTCTTTTCAACATCAACGTTACTCGACCCTGCTTTTGCTGCTTTTTCTCGTTGACACTCTCTGTATTCTTTGTCATGATTCTTTCTCAGGTGATAAAATAAATTAGTCGTGTTGGAGTCTGTTGTTGGTACCGTGCAGCGGCATACTTTACAAACTACTGTGGTCTGGTCCGTGTCGGTCTTTTTAAAACCAAACCACATCCATGCGACAGAAGTTCCTCCTCTTTTATGTACAAGCTCCTCGGTTTGTGTTGGCTGTTCAACTTGTTGTTTGTCTTGTTGAGAATTAGTACTACTGTTACCCTGGTCTGCTGCGTCTTCCTCCATGCTTGTTTTTTTTTTTTTTTTTTAACAGCGTACCTGGGCATGCCGTTTGGCGCGTCGGTGACGTAAATACTGCCGTAAAGCGTGTTTTGCGACATAGACGATAGAGCTTCATGTTAAAGGATATACATTTTCTATCGTCCAGACGATATATATCGTCATATCGCCCAGCCCTACACTCTGGCCAATAGAGACAAGCCAGACATCCAAATTTTTTTTATGCAGAACTTCAAAATGCACAAGAAAACTTCTTGTTGGAAACTGGTTTGATATTCAGTTTTCTTACAGACATCTGTTTAATGCTAGAGCGTTGCATTTTTTACCACTCATTAGACCTTTTGAAAGGGGCAGTAAATAGACTAATAAACTATAATAACAGGTGTCCTTGCATACAATAATTATATGAAGATGTGCACTAAAGACTAATTTAGAGCGAATATCTGTAAAACTTTAATGCAGTGATACTGAGACAAGTGTAATAACTCTCTTTTTGCAAATCGAGTTAACGTCGCAAATTTCTTCACTGGCACTGTTTTATATCACGACAATTGACCCTTTGTCAGCCTTCTGATTGGTCCATGACTGACCAATCAGAAAAATAATTCTGTGTTGCTACATCCGGGGCATAATATCCGGGTAGACAAATAAGCCGTCTCTTGTTCACATCAATGGAAACAGCGCAGTTTTTACTTGCCTTTATTTTTTTTAAACTTTTTATCAGTAAAAATGAACACTTCGGAACACACTGCACACAGTGTAGTAAGGGAGCAGCTTATTTTTTATCCCCAAACTGGCAGAAATCCAAACCGTACTGCCAAAACAAAGTCGGCTCAGCAGCAGGCTACAACATATAGCTTATTTATCTTAAAATGGTTAAGCGGCATGCTCGGAGCACTTTTTCTATTTTTGTAAATGTGAAGGGATATACAAAGTTTGCATTTATGATTCACCCAGACAGAACCAGCAAGCAAGAAAAAAAACAACCAAGCCCAGTTAAAACACAATGTAACGTTCCATTACGAATGGCATGTTATTCTCCGAGTCTCTTATTTACATGTTTCAAGAGGGTCCACGATGTCATCAGACTTTAACAAGTTTCCGTTCCTAGGCAATCACTGAATCAACATTTTAGAGGCACTGTTGATCCAATTGCTTTTCATTAACTCAAAACACCAGCAATGCCATTTTCTATTTGTAGCCTTGCCAGCAACAAAATCTTGTTATTGTTAGTGAAGCGTTCTCCTGGCATGAAATCAGTTTTTAAACTGAAGCACTTTCTGTTGTATCACATATATGAACAATTCTGCTACAAATATTATACAAATATCAATGCAGTTGAATGACTATGAAATTCTTATGAAACTATAGCCCCTTTCACACAGAGATTCCGCAATATTGGTGTAAAGAAGTCCTGCCAATACGCCGCCTTTGTTGGTTCACACAGAACCATACAACGCCGGCATAACGCCGCTCCCGTCTGTAAATTCACACAGCATGCCGGCGTTCCGCAATCAGAGGCGTGACGACAGCGTCAGTCCGACCGTCATGTCAGCGGCATGCCGGCTGTGTCATTCACACAGACCCCGTTTCGTCTCTGTGACGGCTCTGTGACTACCTCCGCTGCCGGCTTATTGGTGGGGCCACTTGGCCCCCCCATTCCGCCTCCGTGACTTTCACACAGAACAGCGAGGCGGCTTAAAGGCGCAACGTTCCCGCCTCGAACTGGCTGTGTGAAAGGGGCTAATGTCAAAATGGTAACAGTCACTACAAATTTGCTCAAAGTATCTACAAAGCCTTTCCCGGAATTAAACAAGATGGGTATTACTTTAGGAAGAGTATAAAAACAAAAGAAGGGTAGCAAAGTAAAAGTGACTTCCCAGCAGTCATAAATTCAGTTTCCTTTTTGGTCTAATGGATGTAAAAAAAAGTCAGTCCCACTGGGCCTGTTAGTAAAAGTCAAATACGGCAAAAATATTGGCACGTAAAGCCAGTGTCAGAGATTTACAACTTTGATTCAAGGTTCCATTAAAGTGTCTTTACACAGAGACATAGAGCAAACAAGATATTGACAAAGTCAGCCAGTGTACATATGTGTAAAACAACTCAAGATAAAGAAAAATTAAATGCTGGTTAATACAAATGTTTTCAGTCAAACTGAAAAATGTTAGCACAGTCGTTGAGTCTAAGAGAAATTGCAGTAGTGCAGAGGGGTTAAGACATATAAATTTGCGGTACAGCCAAAGGCAAAGACGGCAGTAAATGTGCAGTCTAATTCTAAGCTTAAATCTCAGAGAATCAAGACCTATTTTAATGATATGTAATTAAGGCCTAAACAAATTTTCCCCAACGGATACTATTAATGGAGAACTTATTTCAAGCTATGGCACCCAAGGGGGTAATACATTCATACTAATCTCATGGCTGTCAGCCTAGGGGCTTCATTGCTACTGAAATGCCTTCATATTAAGGGCAAGACAGAAGGTAAGGAGTCCAGGGAGTTAAAATTAGAGGTACAATAAATCAGCTGTGGTGTTGCTTACAATGTCAAAACAGATGACAGTCAGAAACTGCTAAATAACACGCAATAGGTACAAACTAATTACAGTTCAGAGGGGAAAAGGATGGTATGTGACAGAGAGGAAGATAAGCATGGGTACACATCTGCAGAATATCCCTTTACAGATGGTAGTCAGCGAGATAAAATGCAGCACATATTACAGGAAACAGGTCTATATCTTTGACTTTTCTTTTTTTGTAATGCGTGAAGAAGAGTACCTGATCAGACCATAGAGAAACCCAAAGACAGAATCACAGTATCAACCAAGGCTGGGTGGTTTGGGAGCATTACATTCAATATAATGATTATGTATCACGGGTGTATGACTAATCACCACTTTTGGAATTGTGGTTGCTCATATTGCTTGCACACAACCAGCTCCATTACCCCAGCTGGGCGGTTAAAAGCGTGCAAATAAAAAGTGCCTCTCAAATCTTTCAGTCTGCAGACAAAGTGGAGACAGTGGCATTGACAAAAAAGTTAATGTCAGAAGGGTGCTGGTGATTGATGATTCTTTACCTGAAAGCATCAACTGTGTCTGCAACTCTGAACATCCTTTACACGAGGAAACAGGGCACACAGATTACACTCAGACAATGAGGCGAAGTTGTGAGGCTGGATCAATTGTAGCAGAGGTAACAAACAGCATCTCCATCCATAAATGCAAATTCATGTCACACAAGAACCCAATTATCAAGTCACTTAAGACCAGTTGAAAATCTCTATTTCGAGTTAATCACATTGCTACATTTAATTGAAATGATGAACAAATCTACATACAAAAGTTCACCGCCTCTGTTGAGTGGATGAAATGGTAGAAAACACTTCAGTTTAATAACCCCTGAGTAGGCGAGGTTTCAGCAACAAAAAAAAAAAAAAAAAAAAAAAAAAAACAGGATCCCAATTATCACACTTTAACATAAGCTTCCACATTAAAATATTCACTGAGTGTAGTTTAGGTAAAGGTTGACAGAAATATTTACAAGATTTTTACAGTTTTTTTTAAATAAATGACAAAACATGGATCATTAAGGTCACATGAGGTGTCCAAGTTATTGTCCCTCTTATCTTTCTTCAAAATAAACAGGTGAAACAGGTGGTTTGTTTTTCCACTCTTTATGTTCTTATACGCTACTTTTAAATGATTAACTGTATTAGGACTACGTTTGATGAGATCAAGATGAGGCAACAAGAAATTTGATATATTGCTTCAGTAAATGTCCTGCTCTTTATTGCTAAATATAGTTACAAGACAAGTTATGAGTTGCAAGAGAAAGCAGAGCTGATTTTTTTTTTTCCAGTTTACCTGTCTATGGATCCACGTAGCAGCGGGATCCACAATGGAATTATAATATAAATTTGAGAAATCAAAACATGCTAGGGAACATCAACTGCTTGAATGTAGACTGTTTAGTTTACTATTTTCACAGATTTAATATAGATATATTTATGTAGACATGAAATACAGAGACTGTTCCAGCTGCCACCCAAACAGGCGACCAATCTTTGTCCGGCCGTCTCCGTTACTGGAATTGTGAGTTCAAAGTTTACTGTTTTTAAATTAATTTCCAAAAGTTTTACTTTTCAGTTTTGTATTTAAAGCTGCAATTTTCAGCTTCACATGACAATTGCTGAAAGAACCTGTGTCAGTCATATCAAACATGAGGAGTATATTTGAGTGTGTGTTTCTGGGTGGTAAATTGTGTCTTAATTTGAGAGCTGTGTTGGGATTCTGTGGGACCTACGGGACCCGACACAAATATCCTGGGAGTGGGTGGTCCAAAAATTAACTGCAAGTCCTAAACTGAGGCCAGCTCTTATACTTAGTTAGCTTTAAACCCTGTGATCAATCCAGCAAATCCAGGCCAAATGGAGACCGAAGCTCCGCCTGGGCTTAATTTGAAGTTAAGGATTTGTGTCTACTCATTCAGACATGTTTTCATTTACTGCACACTTTGAGATTTTAGAACTGTGGCCATTTTCAAAAGCGCTTAGTACACTACTAATACATACTGTTTTTACCAAAATCTTGAATGCGGTATATTAACCCTAACCATGTGCAGAAGGCAAAATAAGAATTCATATCCATGGTGTGCCACATCTGAAAAAAAGAAATTCCAGTACTGAACTGACCAGTCTTCCTCACACACTGAATCCCATAATATAATGGATTACAATTGGAAGCTGGTCTCAGCCATCATGTAGCTGGCTTATGGTTAAGCCATAGCACAATCGCTTCGGAGGTGACTCACAAATGATGAACGCCACACCAGTGGCAGTACATGTGGCCCACAACACTGTAGTAGTGTGCAGTCTCAAAAACAGATGCTTTTTCCTTAAGTTGATGTACACTCAAGGAGGAAAGCAATGATAGGTCTTGATTCACATGTATAAATCGATTAATTGTCACTACTTGCATATGATTCAGTAATATAACCATACATATGTCTTCTTTCTCAGTTTAGGGCCTTGAGATTACATTTGTCATTATTTGACACAATATAGATAAAGCTTCAAACTGAAAGCTAAAAAAAAACTCCACCCCTTAAAAACAGTTATATTGTTTGGGTGTAAAGAGATGGTTGAAATGGGGGCTTTATTGCTGTGCTCCTGTGCTATTTTCAGCAAAACATGTCACGGACGTTTCTTTATGACTAGTCAGTTGTGTCATCTTAGGAAAAAAGTGCATTATATAGTATATTCTTTAATAAAACACTAGACACTTTCCTCAGTCCCATCTCTTCTGGCTTATTAAAATGTTCCGCAATAAAACATTTTAAAAAGCTTTCTACAGTGACTACTTCACACAATGTATTCCTGAGTCAAGTCTTGCAACTGCTTACAGAGCAATTTCTGATGCAATTAATGGTAACATAAAACAACAGTTCAACAGAAAGAAAAAAAAAATTCTTACTAATTAGGGACTTTACATTGTTGAATGTAACCCGGCTAATTGACCTCGCAGAGATCTCCATAAATGTTTCTACCTGATCAATGGTCATTTCCACAATCCCTTAACATACATCCTGTTATTTGCATTATTATCAGTAGCTCTGTTTTCAAATCTGAAAAACACTGGCTGCAGTATTAATAAACAAATTGCCCTATACTTCTGTAGGCTTTGAGTAGTTTCATTTGGTTTTGTTGGCCTCCTGAATGTTGAGCTAATGGGCTAAATTGCTTTCAGATTGAAGCTTCAGCACTGTGCAGAGGATGTGAAAAATAAACTGCATATATGAGATGAGGTTGGAGACAAATATTAGAATTTGTCAGAGCAACAATTACTCACTCACTTATGTGATGAAAAAGCTGAATTTAAATGTGACTCCCATCTCATTTTTTATCCGATTATCAATTCTAAGTGTAATGAATTCGCCTTTTTCTTTCAACAACTAAAAAAAAAACACAGGTGCCACAATACAAACAAAGGAATTAATTTGTCTGAGGAGGGCTTTATGTACACTCATCTGTCCTCAGAGAATTGCCTGTTGAGTTGAAACACCATTTTAGTCAGAGCGGGATGGTACCATATATTGCCAAAGATGATGAAATCCAGGGTTAGACTTTATATTTGTATGTGATAGCTCGTAAATAAGAGAAGAGAGAGAAAGAGAAAAAAAAGACAGTGTTGAGGCTTCTCTTTTTAATGTAACTTTTATGGTTGATGAAACTGAAGGGGAAAATGGGATCAGCGCTAAGGAATCATCTCTCAAAGTACATAATAATTTTCCATGAGCCACATTATTAAAGTGTCAGAAAATGTGCTCTAAATTCAGTGCTGATGATGCCATGTACAAAACAAGGCATGATCAGCACTGAGGAAAACTAACCAATGGTAAAAAGGTAAAAATTAAAAAAAAAAAAAAGCTTCCTCCAGTGATTTTACCGCAAACCTCAAATGGGTTTGTGCTTGGGTGAAAGGATATGCTGGCTTTCCATTCCTAATTTGTTTCCCACTTCAGTGAAATACTCAGCATCTGTGTCAAATTATGCCGTCAAAGGAAAAGCATTAATGGCATTATATTTAAGATGGGAGTTTACCTACTAAAGCACTTTGCATATTCCCATGTAGCCTGCAGAGTGAACCCTGCAGCCAATCCAAGCCCAATCAGAAAACACCTCATAACATTCAGTGACAGTAATCACAAGGATATGTTGCAATCACTGCTGCACAGCAAGAGTCCTGCTTGCAGGAAGCAGCACGAGGTCTAGTTAGTGCACAGCGCAATTTTCAACCCTCCTGTCGAAAAATCAATGCTTTTTGACTTACTTATTAATAAACATGTCCAATTAAGTTGCAGAAACTATTTGCCAACAGTTTGATTCAAGTTTCGTTATTTTTTTAAACACAACATTACATAGACATTGTTTTCACAGATCTTAAAGTATTACAAAATATTTTATCTAAAAAATAACGAAATATAACACAAGCTGAAACTATAACTCGGATCGATATATCAAAGGACAATAAATTAGAGGCTTTTCATACAAGTTAGTCTTTTTTCTTCTTTTTCCCTTTTGGATATTGTGAAACTTGGACCCGTTTTGGTGATAATGCTCAGAATAACTCAAAAAACAAGAGAAATACAGACTTAACAGTGTAACATGGTACTAAGTTGTGAAGCCAAAGGCAAGTTTATTTGTAAAGCACATTTCATGTATATTGTTTTTCCAGACCAGTCGCACCCCCCCACACACCAATATTGTGATGAAAAGAAAACTGAGTATTGTTTGGATAAAAAAAAAAAAAATTAAATGCATGTAAAAGTACAAGTTGAAAAGGCAGAACTTATGGCTAGACAGCCATTAGTCAAAAAAAATACATAAAATTAGATGCAAGAAATAAAAATTGTGGTAGATTGCTGAAATGCAGCAGTAAATAAAAAGGTTTTCAACCTTGACTTAAAGCTGTTGAGAGTTTCAGCAGCCTTGATGCAATCTGGGAGTTTGCGCCACAGGTGACGAGCATAAAAGCCGAATGCTGTCTCACCGTGTTTGGTTCTAACTCTGGGTACAGAAAGTAGGCACGACCCTGAAAACCTGAGGGCGTTCTGAACTAACTGCAGCCGTTTGATTTGATTTTTTTTTTTATCCTTAGGAAGACCCGTGAGAACAGCGTTATAGTCCAGTCTACTGAAGATAAAATTATGGATAAGTTTTTCTAAGCCCCGCTGAGACATTCCTTAATCCTTCCATTCCTTAATATATTCTTCAGGTGATAATGGGATGACTTCAGTACTGTCTTAATGTGGCTGTTAAATTCAGGTCTGAGTCCAGAACCACCCCCAGATTTTTGGCTTGGCTATTGGTTGTTAGCTTCACTGCTTGAAGCCGAGTGTGGACTTTTACTCTATTCCTTGGCTTCAAACACTTATTTCTGTTTTGTCTTCATTTAACTGAAGAATTCTGGCACATTCACTCTTTAATTGAATTTAAGTCAAAGCAAAGAGTTACAATAAACAAATGCAGGAACTGTAAAAAGGACTGGGGTTTTATGTACAGTCTGCATTTTTAACAAGGACAGCTGGCTTTTTCGTTCAACATATAGTACCAGAAGAGAAAAGTAATAAACAGCTAATTATTTCTGCTTCACCGATGACATGAGCCTATCAGATCAAACTGAAAGCGGCGAAAGGGGAGATCGGCTGGTCAGAGTTGTCCAAGAAAGCCTGGGACTGTCAAAGTGATGTTTTTGAAATGGTGTTCCCTTTTATAACGGGATAAGTGTTTTGATTGAAGATGTTTTTGTTTCCTTTTTTGTCTGGTTGTACAAACTACTCTTTTGTACAAAAAACATACTACTTCACTGGAGAATACAATTTCAGTGAATTCAGCCATTTTGATTGCATAGCTGCTTTCATTTTGGAATAAAAAATGTCACTGATAGAGCAAACGGTTGCCATGAAATGCTGTGTGAAATCTGCAAGAGTGATTTCTATCATTGATTTATTGAGGACAGGCATAGTAAGTCCTACTGCCTTGCATAAATCTTATGGATATTTTTTAACAATTAAAATAATTCTGTTAACCCTTTATCAAAGAAACATGAAAGAAAACAGATGAATGTTATATTATTTCAAGTTCTGTCACAGATATTTCAACATATGCCCAACAGGAATTTATGATGAATAACAGATGTGTAATTTGTCCCAAGCAGGGACCTGTAATTCTTGTCTTTCATATTACACATTTGTAGCACCTCTCTAGTGGATGTAACTATAATGAGAGGTGACTAACCTGAGTCCCCTATGAAGGACTCAGCAACCATAAATTCTTACTCTTCAACATATAATTTAATGTGTCCAAAATTACTTTTCCTTCTTTAAACCGTTAAACTGAAATTACCATAAATTTGCATAAACTGCTTAAATTATCAAAAAGTAGTAATTGAACACACCTACCATGAAAAGTTTAAACCATTTACTTAAATAAAACAGAAATAGTCTGTGTATATTGCGTTCAACAATATTTAAGAGAAATACTTTTAACCCTCAGGATGATAAAAACATTCAAAATGGTCATTATTCACTAATCTTAGAAAGATATCATATGTGCCCAAATAAGTCAACCTATAGCGGGCAATAAAATAAAATAAAGTCAGGGTTTTTCCTGCATACAAAATTAGGAGGCGACTGCCTCCGCCTACTTTCGTGCCTCCCTCAGCTCTCAAAACTCTGACGTCATGAAAATTGTTATTTTCTTGCAGGCGTTGGACTGGATGGGTGCTATTTTGACTGCAGTTACAGCATTAGGCCACTGTGGAGGCGCTGTATCAACGACAGTGCACCAGAAGAAGAAGAAGAAGAAGAAGAAGACGAATCTCGAGAATTATTTTCCGCGTTTTTCCGCTATTTGTTGTATTAAAAAAATTGGCGTCCTGGTTTTCCCTGCCTGTTCAAACAGGTAAATATTGTTTCTTTTGCATCCATTCGTCTTATATTCGGGCCAATACGGTACTTATAAAAAGCGACCTCGCGACCAGGAGAAGCAAGAGTGCAGGTGAAACGGTGCAGACAATTAACGTTACAGGCAGTTAAAAAGTAATAAATCATGTTACCGACGAGATACGGTAATTTAGCGAGGGTCAGAGTGCAGGACGGGACGAGTTGGTGAGGCGAGGGTAACGTTAGTCAGTTTCCAAGTCATTAGGAGCATATCAACGCGAAGCCAACGTGCACGTGATTTAAACATCACTTTTTATTCATCTTTACAGATCTTCTCAAAAACACAGAGCCGGTGGGTTTGACAAACGGTGGCTGAACCAATTTACCTGGCTCAGGCTTACTGAGGAAGGTATGGTCTGTTATTTATGCCAAAAGCACTGTGACCCCATGCAGCAGGCACTATTACTATTTATAAATAAATACAAAAATACTTAATGCATGAATTGTTTTGTTTAAGGTGAAGACACCTCTGCGCAGCAGACTGAAGGAGAGGCACTTGGATGTCTGTTGTAAGATGGCCATCGATGGACCAGACCAGGAGGCCTTGGACTACAAGGAGCATGAGGAGGTTCTACAGATGGAAAAATAGGAGGCTGAAATGTTCTGTCTGGTTTTGAGATTTGTCAGTAAATCTACAAAAACTCAAAATCTTACCAAGACTACTTGTCTTATATCCAGTCAAAATGTTTTATTTCTAGTCCAAAAAAAATCATTAGATTTAAAATAATACAGTCACCTAAAAAGTAACTTGTTCTAGAAAACCATTTTCACTCATTTCAGTGAAGATTTTCTCTTGTTCCATTGGCAGTTTTTTTTTTTTTACTTTTTATTTTCATTAAGATTGAGTTTTTATATTTGTATTTATATTATGTTAATAAAATAATGCTTTAACATGACAATTGTCATATTTTGTATCATATTAGAACTGTATATTACTTGTAAAAAGTATTTGCTTGAGCCAGTTGAAGGCCTGGTATTCCCGCACGCGTGTGATCAGGATGGTGCCACCCAGGGGTGCACACAAGCCGGTACTCGAGGGCAAGTCTACTGCACGTTTTAGATGTTTCCCTGCCTCAACATAACCCTGATAGATAAGGCTGTGTCACCAACAGAGTTGTGTAAACCTTGATGACATGTTGATGACGACCAGTGATTAGAATCAGGTGTGTTGAAGACATGGAAACATCTAAAACATGCAGTAGACCAGCCCTCGAGTACCGGCTTGTGTGCACCCCTGGTCCCACCTCTGCCTCAATTAGAGCCAGGAAAAACCCTGCTCAAATGTTCAAATGTTGCAGGCCTGCACTGCAAAAACTCAAAATCTTACCAGGAATATTTGTCTTATATTTAGTTAAAATACCTGCCTCTCACCTGAAAATGAGCTGGGATAGGCTCCAGCAGACCCCCGTGACCCTGCAAGGGATAAAGCGGGTAGGCCTATAGATAATAATAATGGATGGATTTAGTTAAAATTTCAAATTTTTTGTCAAAAAATCTCATTACACTTAAAACAAGAGTCATTACCAGAAAAATAACTTGTTATTTGACAATTTTCACCTGTTTCAAGTATATTTTCACTTGAAATAAGTAGAAAAATCTGCCAGTGGGACAAGATTTATCTTCTCATTACAAGCAAAAAAAAAATCTGGTTCCACTCCATTTTTCTACTTATTTTAAGTGAAAATCTACTTGAAACAGGTGAAAATTGTTGTTTTTTCCAGTGATGAGTCTTGTTTTAAGTGTAATGAGATTTTTTTTGACAAAAAATTAGACATTTTAACTAGAAATATGACAAATATTCTTGTTAAGATTTTGAGTTTTTGCAGTGTGAACGTCGCAGCCACAAACAAACATCCTCTTCACCACAAAGACAAAATAAAGTAATGGTACCTTTATTGGCGTTTCACCACCTGCGGACTCCCCGGGGCCCTCGCAGGCAGCGCTGCTGCTGCTGTTGTTGGCTCTGTGGGCTCCGTCACACGTCAGGCTCACAACCCAGGCAAAATAAGCAGCAACGTGTTTAGCGTGCTTCACCTGGTCCATTTCTCCGACGCCTCCACCACTTTGGTTTCTGAGAGTCCTGGTCGGACAATTAAAAAAAAAAAACGTAGTAGGCTAGCATTTAACCTAAAAGTTAGTGTCTCCCGTTAAAGCCGCTAATTGCGCCACTCCTACAGCAAACATCCGTCATCCTCCCTCTCACCTTGCAGCCCTGTGTTTTGCCAATTCTTGCTCCCTGCCAGAAAATGCTACTTTGTGGTTCTGCGCATGCGCACAGTCGATTATCAAAGTTTGATTGCGACGCCAATCATTTCTTGCACGATGTAAAAAGGATAATATGGGATGTCGAGTATTTGATCCTTCAAAATACATTACTCATGACATGAATTGCATTACACTTTGTGAAAATTATACGATAAAGAGAGAAAAAAAAAACAATTCTATCGCTTTATTTGATATTCATTCGGCTATTCACCTTTTATTTCACCAGGCAGGTCATTAATAACACATTCTTATTTACAATGACGGCCTGGCAAGAGACAAGGACCACTTGGGGAGAAAAGGACGTGGTTTAGGGAGTAAAACACAATAAAATTGTAGCTCTACAAAGGTAGAAAACCATTAGGTAGCATTTTTTGGCAAAGCAGCAAAAAATGGCAGAACACCTGTCTGCTCTCCTGTACACGCGTTCCGGTGTTCTGCCAATTCTTGCTACCTGCCGAGAAATGCTACTTTGTGGTTCTGCGCATGCGCATAGTCGATTTTCAAAGTTTTATTGCCACGTCCATCATTTCTTGCACGATGAAAAATTGATAATATGGGATGTTGAGTATTTGATCCTTCAAAATACACTACCCATGACATGAATTGCATTAAACTTGGTGAACATTATACGATAAAGACGAAAAAAAAAAACCAATTCTATCGCTTTATTTTATATTCATTCAGTCATTCGCCGCCAGGCAGGTCATTAAGAACACATTCTTCATTCTTTTCATCATGCACTTCGAGAAAAAAGTCGAAATGTCGAGAAAAAAGTTGAAATGTCGAGAAAAAAGTCGAAATGTCGAGAAAAAAGTTGAAATGTCGAGAAAAAAGTCGAAATGTCGAGATTAATGTTGAAGTAGCCTACAATTTCGAGAAAAAAGTCGAAATGTTGAGAAAAAAGTCAAAATTTCGTGAATGAAGTTGAAATGTTAAGAAAAAAGGCAACATTTCGACTTTATTCTTGAAATTTAATTTCAACATTAATCAATCTCGACATTTCGACTTTTTTCTCGAAATTGTATTTCAACATTAATCTCGACATTTTGTGACTCCATCTCCACAATTCCGGATGTAATTTTTTACATCCACCGACATATTAGGCCAAAAGAATCGGCTTCAGAGCAAGTCAACAGTTCTCTCCTGTCCAAGATGTCCCAGGTCATCATGCATGGCTTGCATGATCATCTGCTGGAACTCCCTTGGAAAAAACGAGCTGACTGACATTCTCTCCACATAGTCTCTTACTGTAACGGTACAACAATCCATCTTTCAAGCTTCCTTGTTTCTCTTTTCAATCTAGATAATTCGGAATTCATTGAGCTCCCATCAGGCCACTGTCTTCAACTGACTTCAACTCCATGTGGGTGCGATACACATAAAGGTCAGGAACACAGTGTAAGGATGCCCTGAGCTAGGGGCATCCTACATGTAGGTGGCAGCTGGTAGCACAGCCGTCTCACAGCTAGAAGGTCTTGGGTTCAATTCTTGCTGGGGACGCTGTGGGTGTTGAGTGCGTGTTAAGTTCCCCCATGACTTCAGCACCCACACCCTGGGTGGGGTTGGTGAAAGGGCCTTTCTGCATGAAGTTTGCATGTTCTCCCCGTGTTCCCTTGGGTAGCTAATGAGAGCTACCCTCACAAAAACATGCAACAGTCCTGGGCTATACTGCCCCCTCTGGCCAGCCGGGGCGCTAAATGGTACATAAATATCTCCGCTGTTTCTCATCATCAATTACCTGCATCGGCAGGACTTGGAGCTCTCCAGTCTCCTGACGGCTCTGGTTGAAGGGCCCGAGAAACCATCTTCGATCGCACTGTTTTCTTTACCGAGATCACAAGAAAAGCAGAGCAGTGATCTCCTCTCCATCCCGTGTTGCTGTCTTGTTTATTTATCTTTATTCCACCAACTCGAAATATTGAATCACTTTTCTAAGCGAACGACGCAAACGCAGTTCAAACAGTAGGTGTATCCGCCCCTTTAATCTGATTGGTTTATGAGTAAATCGTCGTTTTTATGATTGGCTGAAACAAAGGAAGACATCTGATTGGTTGCAGATTCTTCCGTGTTAAAAAAAAAAAAACGTATTTGTGGATCGAGTCACGTCAGGGGAGTCTCAAAAGTCACACGCAAATCCAGTGCAGCTCACAGACAAAAAACGTTTGTAAATCAGGTTATATTTGTGTGTGCATCAAAAATACATTTGTGTATCTTGTCCTACGCACGTGTGAATTGGTCTGTGCATTTGTGAATTACAAGACTGTTGTTGCTCCATAGTATGGTCACCCAACCATTGTCGTTCACACGAGTCCGGTTCCGTGGCAACAGGTCAGCATCAATGTTCTGTGGACCTGGACAATACTGGACATCAAACTCTTACGACAGGGCAGGTAGCCAGCGATGCCCTACCGTGTTGAGCTTGGCTGTTGATAACACGTATGTAAGTGGGTTATTATCTGTACATACAGTGAATCTTGCCCCATACAAGTAGTCATGGAATTTGTCGACTATCGGCCACTTGAGGGACAAGAACTCCAGTTGATGGATATTCATGATAAAAGTACTGCACCAAGACCTTTCAAGCTTGCGTCAACATGCATGATGTATGGGTTTTGGGGACTGGCAAATGCCCAAACAGGTGCATGTGTCAGGCAGTAGATAATCTTTAGAAAAGCCTCTGTTCAGGATTTGTCCCATCTTTACCCAAAAGGCTCTGATTCTTTCAGATATACTTTGTTAACATCAAGGGCTTGCTTTTTTCCCTTCTGAGTAGGAGGGTAACCCTTTGTGAGCTCTGTCAATGGTCTAACGATTGGGGAATAGTTCTGGATAAATCTTAGGTTATAGCCACAAAAGCTTCTGTCTTCAAGTTTGTTCGCCTTTCCTCATGTTCTTCAAGTTTTTTTTCCAAGGTACACTAGCACTTGCAAAAGGTTCATGTCTCCAACAGCCTTCTCTATCCACCTTTTGAAAGGTTCCTGGAGCCATGGTGATGCCAGGTGGAATTCGCTCAAATGAACCTTTTAATTTACATCACTTAACTTGGTGAATAATACCAAAACATCAACTTCAAAGCTTTTAAACTAATACATATTCACAAACAGTTTCTTAAATATTTATTTCAACAGGGTTACACATTGTTTACATTTTAATTCAGGACATCCAATGCAATAAAAAATGGTTTTCCATCAATGTCTTATGTTATTCTTACATGGCTGTATGAAATATGTGGTTCATATATTTATGACAACTCCCATACTCTTTTTGCATATCTATATGGCCAACACTAAAGTCATAGTTTTAAACCTGGCCCAAGTTTTTTATTGCATGTGGATGTAAGTTTTTGGAATACTTTTTCTAGGAAACAACCAACATCCAACCAACAAACAATGTAATATTACAGCTTTAAGTTATAGCTGACTGGTTCAAACTTCTGAAACAACAGCATCTGATTACACTATGGAAAGGAAGGATGTAAAATGTTCTAAAATGTTGCATTGTAATCATATGAAATAAAACATGAAAAACGCCTTATCCAAGAATCCAGCAGTGGTTTGTGTTTTGCATTTTTTTCAAATATGAGGCAACTCCTAGAAGCTAGTTGAGGTAAAACAAGGGCGAGCAGTATTTTATGCTTACACTCACCCCACTACATGGTTATTCCATTTACTTCATGTCACTTATAGGTCTGTTCCTGGAGCAAGAGTCTTACGCTACTCACATGCATTGGGATGGACCTTGCCAACCAAGCTCAGTGCTTCTCCATAGCTTCACCTTTACAATGAAGGCTAGGCTGTATAGCAGAAGTCTACAATAAAATTAATCCCTCACAGAGCAAATTGCCATGGCATGACTATTTGTGTAACTTACACCTTTTCCACAGGACATGACATGAGCACCACATCAGTAAGCTTAAAGCTCTTTCTTGTATCCTATGTGAATGTATGCCAAGCCAAGCAATGGTATAATGTGGCAGGAATGTTTTGAAAGTGCTCACAGCTCAACACAATCAGGCAAAAGCAGATACAGACCACCCCCCCCGAGAAAAATAATCTGTATCCTGCGTTATATGGGCCATGCGGGGGGTATTTCTTGCATTACATTTCCTGCATGCATGTAATGCAAGCTTTTACTCACCCTATGTTTCCTTCTGGTTATTATAGGGGACATAGCTGCATCAGACACGTCGGATAGAGAGAGAGAAAAAAAAGCAAAAAACTTCTAAAATGAGCTTGTTTCTACTGTACATACACAGCCAGGAGAAAAATATAGCCACATGTGATTTGCAGTATACTCCAGCTGAATGTGTCAGTTGACACCTGTAACACACACATGGTGCAGAGATAAAGTAGTCACAGCTCGGGAGGAAATGTAATAACTAATAATAAACAACTCTTTTGAACAGCTGATGCATTGTGACAGGCGGGATGTTGGGCAATGACATATCTTGTTGTCCTAGCCTGCACTAGCAGGCATCACAATGCCACCACAGAATAGAAGGTGCACATCTCTAAGGAAAGGACATATGCAGCAAGCAGAAGTTATGTATTCAGTGTGTGGGCACCACCTGGATCAGGGTATAACTGAAATCCTCCAGATTCTGCAAACAGAGTCCACAGCTACGGAGGACTGAAATTCAAGGAAATCAAAAATACATTCAAAAGTAAAATAAGGGCTCAACAAATTAATTAATATTTCACTAAATTGTACAAATACAAACCATTTACCCCTTGTATCCAAACATTGTTGACAAACTAGAATGTCTGTAATTTTTCAGTTTTCAGCTTTTTTTTTTTGGATCATTTTTGCATCAAGTCTTAATGGGTTTATCATTTTTCTAGCAAATTCTCTATGCAGCTTTCCCTTCTTTTAAGTTATTTTATTCTCTTTGATTTTCTATTTATCTCCCCCATTATTTCTACATTTTAGAAAGCATTTTTAATTAAAATGTTGTTAAAATTTTTATTTTCTACAGATTTATTTCAGCATTATTTTAACCTTTGCATATTTAACTCCTCATCTATTTCTTCCCAGGATTTCTCTTTTTGTATCATCCTTTATCATGTTGGTTTGCATTTCTGCTCTGTGATACAAATAAGAGGATTCATGTAAGGGCTTTTTCATAAATTATAGTAGGGCCATAGTGGTTTTTACCAAAGATAATATTCTCCCCTAACTCCACATGCAGTTGCATCAGTGGTCTGAAAAGGTATCGGATCATACATCTGTGCTTCAAGTTGTCCAGTTAGTAACAGCAATTTGTTATAGCACTCTGACTAAACAAGATATAATACAAAACTGCGCAACAGGGAGTTCTTGGTGTTCTGATGCCAAGAAGTTTCTTTTCTACCTCCAGTTTCTGGGGCATTTTGTGACATAATAAGTAAATCGGCACTCCTTGAGGATTAATGAATAAGTGAACAACTGACTGCGTGACACACTTTGAAATACAGTCCCAATTCATTTATATTATGGGGAATAAATAGGGGTGGATAAAACAAAAAAAAAATGTAGATTAGAAATATATTTCAGTTGATGCAATGTAATGATAAATAAAATATAGAAATTAACAAATTTAGGAAGCTAATTGATAACCACAATAAAAACAATAACTGAGAAATAAAGACATTTATTTAGATATTGTTACATAGTAAAAAAAAATTGAAAATTAAGAAAATTGGTTTATTAAGTTAAATTATTGGACTTTGAAATTAAAGTAGAGAAAAAACATTTGCCTTATTCTATGCAACAATTAACACATACATATAAAATGTATTAATTCACATATACAGTATTGTGAGACATTTATGAATTTTAATTTAGATTTTCCTATTCTTAGTCCTGCATACACCGCTTAAATCCAAGGTCACAGATATTTAACAATATCTGACGAGTTGAGGAGTTGAGCAGAATAGTGTGGTTGCAGCTTCTTTGCGTCAGTCCGTGTTGTTTAACCAAATTGAGTGGCTGTCATTATCACTCTGTCTTGATCAGTCATGAAGGTGAAGGGAAGACATCCATTCATATGCTGGTCATTTACTCATCTATCTTCAAAGCGAGTGTAGGAGACACAAATGAAACAGGAAAAAAAAAAGAAATGGGGAAAGGTGGAAATAAGACAGACTTTTTTTTCTCATTTCATTCCGGTCCATTTCACAAACATTCACACTTGTCGGGTAGAAGCAAGAAGTCAGAGCACATCTATTCACAGAGCATTAGGACTGTAGATACAAGGGATCATAAAAAGATGGGCAGAGGCTGGTGAGGAGTCATTGTCAGCAGCAGTAGAATTTATGCTGATGGCTCTTCGATTGTTCAGTGCACACAAGCGGTAAGGTGAGGCTGATGATATGTGTACGTGATTGTTAGTACACTGGTGCGTTCGAGGTGAAGTTGCTCCGAGCGTTGGTGTCATGTGGTAAATTTCTGCATGGCCTCCAGAAAAAAACATGCCATTGCTTGCTTTTGTTGCTTCATTCTCCTTTGGCTTTTGATACATTTTTAATTTGGGTTACCATGGAAATGCCAGATTTTGCTTCTTTTTTTTTTTGTCAAATGCAGTGTGAAAGGTTGGTGAGTGGAAGCAATTCAAGGTAAAAGTAGCTGAAACGTACTCAAATCAGCCGCCAGTGCCCTACAGCAAGCTAACACTATCTCTATCTTCATTCTTTAGGAAAAAAACACACACTTGCAAACACCTTGCTGATTTGCTAATTTCAGAATTATTCAGTGAAGACACAATTATTCCTTGTCTGCAGCGTATTCCTTTTTTTAATACCAGAAAACCTAAATGTATTCAACTTGAGAGAGTTGGCAAACTGCACCAATCATAAAATGTTCTTGCTTTTTTTAATTGCCTTTAAATGTTTGCAAACTTCCGTTGATTGATGAAGTAAAAAGACTCATCTAAATAGATTTTGATCATGGAAATAACAACTAACACTCCGAAGATGAGAGAAAAGAAGAAAGTAATTTTGGATTCAACAGCCAAGAAAAATCGGTGTCTAAAATACAACTCTGTTCTTGAAGAACGCACACCTACTTCTTGGTGTGAAATTTACTTCCCAGGTTTTGTTTTGAATCTTTGCCAGAATAATTTTAAATGGTGTCAGCTTACTGTTTATTTTGGTGATATGTCAGCAGTACCCAAAAGTGTGTCTGTGAGAAATGTGAAAAGCACAACCACAGAGGACAAAGCATAACTGCACAAAGCCTAAAGGGTCCCCCAGGCCATATTCTAAGGAGGATAGAGGGGGAATATAACTCTATACACTCCATTTGTAACTCCTATGTCTTAAAGTCATAGGAAGTGGCTGACTAAATGCTAATGAGCTTGCTCTACCATGCTTAGACTGTCAGACCTGGTGCAACTGCATGTTAAGATAAAGAGCCTACATTGGTAATACCAAATCCCAAAGGTCCCAGATCTCACTTGAGTTTTAGCATACAAATGACCTTACAGTAAGTAATGCAAATATATTTTCAGAAAACTTTCCCAGCCCTCTCCTCATCTCAGACTACGAGAGAAACTTCTCTCCAAACATAATTCCATCTCCTACCCAAGCTGGTGTTTCTGCCTGGAGATAGCTTTTGTTCATGGCTGGCTGGCCTTACATTTTGTGGTTGGTGATTGGCAGTGTCCAGTGGGCCAGTTCCTTGAAGGCTCCCCCTGTTGTGTCTAGAGGGCTTCTACTATTGATTTCCTGCTTGCGCTCACTGCTTGACCTGCCAGTCAGTGGTCAGAACAGTGGGATGTCATTGCTAGCAAGTTGACAATGTGTGATGTTTGGCAGACATGTAACTGATGGCACTGAACAAGCATAACATATTAGGTGGAGGGTAAGAGAAAGACGCCGAGCTGAGAAAAAGAAAATGTGCTCCAAACTTTGAAGTTAGGAAAAGAAAGTGAAGTTAATCTTAAATTAAAAAGTGTTGAAGTGCTTATATATTTGGTGGAGAGTCTCTAAAATCCTATCACTTTTGTAGAAAATAACCTCACACCAGGCGATGATTCAGTCATGCCTCTTTTTTCTTTTTCTTTTACACAGAAAGAGCAAGCGTGACTTTACTGTAGTCTTTCAATCCATGTACCAAGTGATTAACTATAAAGAATAAATCTCAAGAGAAATGTATCTGAACTGCAAATGATTGAGTAGAAACATAACATTCCCCAGAGTTTGACTGTGTGATTTTGGAAATTGGCTCACGAGAGAGCCCGAATAAATACATTTTATTTTTGGAGTATTTTTTTTTTTAAGTCCACAATGTGTGTAGATGAATCTCTCTTCTTGTGGCAGCTGGCTTCAGACAATTAAAGAGTGCATTCATTTGAAAAAGATTAAAACACTTTGATATACACTTGAGCTTCACTGTGGCTTACTGGTCAGTACTGTTGCCTCACGGCAAGAAGGTTGCTGGTTTGACACCCGGCAGGGGTCTATCCTTTTTTTTTACTGTGGGTGCTTCAGCTTCCTCCAACCGTAAAAAAAACCCCACACATTTGAGGTTAATTAGTATGTGTGGTTATTTATCTACAAGTGACCCTCCCATGGACTGGCGACCAGAGTTACAGTATAATAGTAATATAATAGTTTAAATTTTTCAATAGTTTTCATTTTATTTTGTTTTTCAGTTTAGTTTTTAGTTAGTAACAAGCACAAGATGGAGTTCAGTTTTAGTTTTGTTTTAGTGTTTGTTTTTGAGCTGTTGACTTACAAATAAACAAAACAATATAGGATAAAATAATTCTATTAACAGAGCCATACAGAAAAAACACCGCTTTATTCTTCCTTTTGAGCAATTAGAATTTGAAAAAAGAATTGGTAAGAAGAAAGATGAAACTGCAAACATTAAAAACAAGAAAAAAACAGAAATGAAAACAAAGCTGAAATTCTATTTAGTTTCCATTAGTTTTGTATTGTGAATTTTAGTTTAGTTTTAGTTTTACAAAAAATCTATTTTTATTTCAGTTAACAGGATTCATTTTTCACTGTTAGTTTCAGTTTTAGTCTTAGTTTGGATTAACTATATCAACTCTGCTGGCGACCCATCCAGGGTGCATCCTTGCCTTTCACCTGAAAGGGAATACATCAGCATAGACGATGGATGGATATATTTTAAAAACTTTCTTTTATGTTATAATTTTTTGCTTTTTATTTTTCCCTCTTATTGGCCACAGAGAAAATTCTTGCAAATAAAGCTCTTATAAATTATAAATGTAACAATTTTTCGAGGTCACTTGATTAGTTTATAGGAAGTCTCGGCTCTGGCATGGCAGAGGAGGGAGGATTTTTTTACGCTCTTGAACAATTCTTGAACAAGTTGGGTCAGATATACAGTAGTGTGTAAAGGTGTAAGGATACTGCAGAGTACTGTTCAAAAGGAGAGCTTGTATTTTAATTGCTCACATGATTCTTGAACAATTCAGTATGATTCAAGCATTAAATGCTGTTGCTAATTACCTTCTGACATAGTTAACAGAGTTAAGCAAGAAAACATAATCAATAATTCATTAGCTGTTTGTTGTAATAGTTGCTTCTCCCCATTAATGTGTCCTGCTGTAATCCTTATGGACCAGTCAGCATAAAATATACATTGCCATGAATACTTTATCGCTCTGCTGAAGTCTGCTTCACGCCCCAACACTTCTACAAACATCACATTTAACTCGGTCAAAACAAAGATTTTCAGACTTCCAATACTTCAAAAAATGCACCACTTAATAATCCCAAACATTTAACAACGAGATATTTCACTAATTTCAGCCTCTAATATATTATTTGGTCAAACCTGTGACACTTTATGGATAAGCAACTCTGAAACTTTTTTCAATATCTCTTACATTATGACCGACACTTACTTTCAACTGACACGACGTTTGTTTTCAAGGATATTGGCGTCAGCAAAATCAAACAGCGGTAAAACTAGTATCGAGTTGTCTGCAAAGGAAACACTTTGCACACAGCTTCTCTGTCAGATATGAGAAACCACCATTAGTGCATTATGCATAATTGCATGTGCATTACTACGACGTGTCAGGGAAAGACATTGGGTAGAGCAGCTCTGTGTCCAAAAACGCGCATACGTATCTTATCGTGAACTATCAGCATTTTCCTATGTAAATGGGGTTGCTACAAAGGGCCATTTTCCAATCTGCTGGCATGAAATTTCTCTGCTTACTCCTGGTAATAACCAACCTTGGAAACAGATTTCCACAGATTTATTTTATGAAAGACAGCGACAGGTGAAATATAAATTTACATCCTGCACAAGAAGAGTTAACCCCTTATGTTTTAATAGGCCACACAACACGAGTGTAGGTAATGATGAATGATGCTTGTGAATATAAAAGTTTTATTTCAACTACAGCTGCTGAATGACTTTGAAACACCAATAAAAAAAAAAAACTCTCCAAATGTCTTTGATAGTTGGAAAGCTTACTGATTGCATATACAGAGTGTAAACCCACAACATGCTCGTACCCACGTCCCACTCAAACATCACTACTCTTCTTTTACCTATGATAAATGTGTAGACATACACATAACTAATGCTGGTAAGGAAACACTGCACAAATGATTCCTCTTTATGGCTCTCTTTAGAGAAAAAAGAAACGTTCTAACAGGAATGTTATCCCTCTGTCCATCTCACTCCTTTTCATCAGTTCTATGTAGAGGGATTTTATTAATTGCTTATAGTTAGTTATTGGTATTGATATGTATTTGACAGTCCAGTGTGTGCTTAGACAAGAACGGAAGGGCATAGCGGAACGTGGAGCTGGAGGACTGCAGGGCACCCTTCCCATCAAGACGTGTTCATTGTAATTAGACATTAGCTCCCAGCAGGAAGTCTGCTAACATAGGCTGAACCCGGATTACAATGATCATCAGAGATAATTCACTTTAATAAGTACATAACAGACCAATGGACTTCTCCAAATACAGCTACAACTGGATGCTTTTGTAGTTACTGTTTAACTGGTGCAGGGTAGCTGACTTTAATGCAGGATTTTAAGGAGGCTGGTTCAACCTTAAGATGTCATCACAAATTATTGGGACCCTTTGTTAAAATCTTACGGCACAGCAGAAAATATTATCAGCAGTTATGCTATTATTTTATACTATCTGTGGATTTAAATACATTTTTAAAATTCCTATTAAAATATAACAAATGCAATAAAATACAACGCAGACACAGAAGGATTTTTTAATACAGCTACATAGATGACAGACCTAGTTAAACTTATATATGAAGATAAATTAAAAACAAGAAAAAAAAGAATAACTTCCTGATGTCAGCTTAACCTTGTAAAACCTTCACATTATTTTTTCCACTAAAATTTAAGTACATACAGTATATTTTGTTGCTCACTCAAATTCTTTATGGCATTTTGTTTTCAACAACTTATGAAATGTACATCTGAAATCATTTTCATAGCCATCATTTTCATGTGTTCCCTTAGTTTTGGAGCAGTGCATAGAAGTAGAAGTAAAATCAGGGGAAAAAAATACACTACATCAATCATCAACTATTTTTCCTGTGCTGTTCAAGTGAAACACGGTGGGGGGTCTCGGCTGCCCAGACAGATCCCGGTGTGTACTGGGACTCAGTTCTGAAACACTGGATTACGGTAAGCAAGCATGATTAAATTGTTTTTTTTTTTTTCTCAACACATACAAATATGCTTTCTTTTAAGACAAAGGATATTCACACAAAAAGCAGAAGAGTAATGATAGATAAAAAAAAAACCTTCAAGTTTTGTTAGGATTTTTCACATGTATTTACAGTCACTGTCACCTGTAGCAGAATCTGATAACAGGAACTAAGACACTTGACACTTGACTTGGATTTCTGCCCACAGTCCCTGATAAAAAACACGCTGCCAGTTTCCTTTTGTTCATTGCTTCTACATGTTGAGCCACAATGTTATTGACACACTCAAGTGTGATCTCTTATAAGTCAAGCAGTTGTTTTTTGTTTTGTCCAATTGTATTATATTGACCTCATGTTTTAAAAGAAAAAAAGGGGAAAAAAGATAAAGAAACACACACACACACACACACACACACACACACACACACACACACACACACACACACACACACACACACACACACACACACACACACACACACACACACACACAGTCAACACTCACAAATGTTTAAATTATTTTGACCCGTCACCAGGAAGCTTGCATATGCTTGTTTATTTCACTGCAGCCGCAATGAAACATGATCTAAACTTGTCCCAGTGACATTCAACTCCGCAAGATGTTTTGAGTTACTTGTCTTGGCTTGTGTTACAATGAAAATGAAATCTTTCCAGTCAATTATACCAGCAACAGTGAGTGCCTTGACACTTAGAGGCAGACACTGACATGTATTGCTTGCAGCCTCATATAATATACACATTCGCGCACACACACAGTGACATGCATAAAAAACCACAACATTTGCAACTCAGGCACACTGGAGTGAAGCAGAATCATATGCAAAAACTATGCAGGCATTCTGTCATGTCACGTATGCTGCTAGTGATTCAACCATGTGGAAACGGTTACAAAATATTTTATAGACACACACAATATAACATGGAACCATGGAATTTTTTGTTTTGTTTTATTTTTCTTAAATATCCAAGAGCAAAATAAATGTTTATACATTACCATTTTTATATCTCCGGGGCTTCTGATTGCATCCAGATTTTTTTAAGTTTCCTATTGATTTTATTTCACACAATTCTGTCAATTTTGCCACCTTAATTTGTATCTATAATCATTAAAATATAAGTGTTTAACTGCTGAGAAGTTAATCTTAGAAAAAAAGGAACCAGAAAATAAGCAGTCTGAGGATGACAGGCAAGAAGAGATTGGTTCTTATTTTTGACAGCAACTAGTAAAGTTCCTCAAATTTGAAAGGTTGTTTAAAACTTATTATTCTTCTGAATCTCATACACACCAGACCTGTCAAACGGTATTAAAAATCCCATTAAAGACGAAGCACAATGTGGGATGAACACAACTGCACGTTACTGAATGATTTAAAGGACGTATATTGTTACTTATATGGTTTATAATCTGTTTCTGTATAAAACTGTATAAAAAGGAATGTGGGAAAGATGTTTGTAGAATAAATATTTAGAAACACATTTTTGATTTTTCATATTTTTAATATTTCAAAGTTACCTCTGACCTGCTTAAGCTATAGGCCACAGTAATTTATACTGTTTTAATTTACACTGGAGTTTCTTTAGAAAGCAAAATAAAGCAAAGCAAAAATAAATTCAGGAATCTGTCAAGGTTATTACCGTAGTTTGCTTGAGGCCAAAATAATTACTCATTTACCATTAGGGGACCCATATTTCATGACTTGTGAATTGGGAAATGAAAAACTAGCACATAAAATATCCCTTTGTGATGTTTTTACGCTGTTACATTTTGTATAGGTGAAAATAAAGTAGACTGAGTTAAAGAAACTCTTTTCAATAGAAGGCTATGAACTAAACATGACACTCTGGATTCCACTAGCCTTTCAAAAAAAATAAAAAAAATAAATAAAAAAAGCATATTAATTTTCCTGGGAAACGGTCAATGAAAAATTTGGAAAACACCACGGACAACAGCTCCACAGCTACTATGTCAATGTTATTTCACAATTAACATTTATTGCTTTATAAATAAATATACACATTTTACTGTATATATATATATATGTGTGTGTGTGTGTATATATATATATATATATATATATATATATATATATATATATATATATATATATATATATACACACACACACACACACACACACACACGCACGCACACACACACACACACACACACACACACACACACGCACACACACACACACTCATTGGCCACTTTATTAAGTACACTTTGCTACTACCGGGCTAGACCCCCTTTTGCCTTCAGAACTGCCTTAATCCTTGTGGCATAGATTCAACCAGGTACATGTACTGGAAACATCCTTAGAGTTTGGTCCATATTGAGATGATAGCATCACGCAGTCGCTGCAGATTTCTCTGCTGCACATCCACGACGCAAATCTCCTGTTGCACCACATTCAAAAGGTGCTCTATTGGATTGAGATCTGGTGATTGTGGTGACCAATTGGGTACAGTGTCATGTTCAAGAAACCAGTCTGAGATGATTCACGCTTTATGACATGGCACGTTATCCGACTGGAAGTAGCCTTCAGAAGATGGTACACTGTGGTCATAAAGGGATGGACATGGTCAGCAACAATACTCAGGTAGGCTGTGCCGTTGACACGATGCTCAATTGGTACTAATGGGTCCAAAGTGTGTCAAAAAAATATCCCCCACACCATTACACCACCACCAAGACAGTATGGATCTGTGCTTTCATGTTTTTGATGCCAAATACTGACCCTACAATCCGACTGTCGCAGCAGAAATCGAGACTCATCACATCAGGAAACTATTTTCCAATCTTCTTTTGTCTAATTTTGGTGAGCCTGTGTGAATTGTAGCCTCAGTTTCCTGTTCTTAGCTGACAGGAGTGGCACCAACAACCATGCCACGTTTAAAGTCACTTAAATCCCCTTTCTTCCCCATTCTGATGCTCAGTTTGAACTGTTCGTTTCGACCATGTATACATTCCTAAATGCATTGAGTTGCTGCTATGTGATTAGCTGATTAGAAATTTGCATTAACGAGCAGTTGGACAGGACATTATTGCATATACCAAGTGATTTGTGTTAACCCGTCAACCTACACTGTTAGGGCAATATTATTACTTTTTAAACTTTAAACAGACTTTAAAAACTTCAATTTTGCAAACCACTTTGCAGAAAGTGAGCTACATCCAAAGAAGATTTGTCTTCCTTTTTTTCCCCTTAATGTTTTTAGTTTTGTTTCTCAGGTTTACTATTTACAGACCATGATGCTAATTTAAGTATGTCTTTAAGGCTGAAAATGCTATTGGTTTTAGAAAAGCCTTTCGGTTAATTCTATTAAAAAAAAATAAAACAACAACCATGAAATCCAACAGCAAGGTTCATATGTATCACATATCAATCTACTGACCCAGTCTCAGATGTTCCCAATAGTAATAGTTATGGTTCTGTCCAGAACTTTTTATCGTAACATTTGTAAGTCATTTGACACGCCAAATAATGCAGGCTGTAACTGAGCCTCACGAAAAGAGGCTTTGCGGCGAAAGCAGACTATTAGAGAAGCCGCAACAGCGTCATTCCTCCATCAATAATCACACAAGTGGCACAACTGAGTGGAGGCCACCCACACTGTGACAGTGTACAAGGCCAACATGCAAACACTGCCAATAAATGCAAGCAGAACATGTGTTTCTAAGTAACGTTACATCACTTTAGCATTAGTGAAATGTGTTGTATTAAAATATAAGCATATTTGCTTCATCTGCCTGGAGATAGACTGAAGGTAGACAGGGGGAGAAACTGTAAGATGAAAAATTATCAAAAAAATGTCTAAGAAAAATCCCTATGGATCAGTATATGGGCACCTTTTTAAATGCTGAATATTAGAATATGTTGTGACGACTATAATACAGCATAGATCATCTACAATAACCAACATTTTAGAATTCAAAAGTTCAGCATCAATGAATATGTCTTTTATCAAAATGATATGATCTATATCGACAATGGCTATTGGAGTAAAACAAATTGAAATGGTTATTTTTAATCCAATAGTTTTTTTTTTTTTTATTGAAAATTGAAAATTAAAAGGGGTTAGGGTCAGCTGAGCCTTTTTTTTTACCCCATTCATTAAAAACACAAAAAATTAAATAATGACGATCATATATAAATTAAAATGTCTGACTTCATGCAAGAAGGCCAAATGTTTCATCTTCTCTGAAAGTGAGAAAAGAAAAGTAATATGTTATAGTGTTGAGAAAAGGAAGATAAACCTATAGGAAAAACTGTCAAGAAAATACTTCAAAAGACAATCACTTAAGGTTCAGTCTGTCATGCCGCTGTGTGAGGCCCACATTAACTTCCCCGGCAGGAGACAGGTTTCTCTGGATGTCTAGTCTACATAGCAGACACTTAACCGCTCTTCAACTGACAATTTTAATTAATGACATGTCCAACTGCAGCACCAGAACCAATGGATTGGAGATGGTTTCAAGACTCAGGTTGGCATGGCAGAGTTTATAAAAACTTTTTTTCTTATATCACACAGTCCTCAAAATCCAACCATCAACATTAATGAGTATGACAGTGTTTTATATGGACAGAAGACTCAAGGTTAAAGATATCTTGTCCAAACCATTGGTGTTTATATCTAATGTCAGTTAAAGGCAAGCATGATGAAAGTGGGCTATCATTATTATGGAATTTCAAACTCAATTAAAGCTGCAAGCAGCGATGAACGGGCCCTCACCCTGACACCACCCACGACTCTTTATGTCAAACCATTCAAAAGTTATGGCAGAAAATAGGATCTATGAAATATCGACCAATCAGAAGAAGGGGCGGGGCTAATTCCTGCCAATGAAGGTCAAGGACTCAAAACCGAGTCAGATGACACTACCCACGACTCTCTATGTCAAACCATTCAAAATGTATGGCAGAAAGTAGGAACTATCAAATATCGACCAATCAGATGAAGGGGGACGCGCTTTTTGGCGTCTAGCGTCGCCACAATAACACTTTTGACTGAGAAAAGTAATGCGCATCGTCGCAGGATCGAGACGCACATTTTGATGTATAACACAACGGTGCCCGTTACGGTTCGGGCGAAGAAGCGGCCGAAGAAATGGCATAAATTGCGCCAAAATTACACGATTAATTCAAAATGGCCGACTTCCTGTTCGGTTTCGGCCATGGCGCCAAGAGACTTTTCTTTAAGTTGCGACATGATACAGGTGTTTACCGATTTTCGTGCATGTACGTCAAACCGTATTATGGGGCTTGAGGCACACATTTTTCTAGGGGGCGCTGTTGAGCCATTAGGCCACGCCCATTAATGCAAACCATTAAATATCAAATTTTTTGCCAGGCCTGGCTTGCTTGCAAAATTTGGTGACTTTTGGGGCACGTTTAGAGGGGCAAAATGGCCCTCATTTCATCGGAAGAAAAACGAGAAAAACAAAAACATTTCCTACAGGTACAATAGGGCCTTCACACTGTAAGTGCTCGTGCCCTAATAATGATACTCAGGAAAGTACTCGTCATTAATCAAACCCATCGAAGTCCTCATCCTCCGTTTCTGAATTAAACAGCTGAGCTAAATCAAATATACCAGTTCCACTTTCTTCGCTGTCAGAGCCACTTTCTGTGCCGGGCGGCCCCTCGGAAATGATGCCAACTTTTGCGAAAGCTTGAACAACAGTGCCAGCAGACACGTTAGCCCAAGCATCTACAATCCATCCGCTTTTCAGTATAATCCGCCGGACGTTGCTGCGCTACCGTTGTCCTAGTCCAGATGGAAAAATGGCACCGTTTCATAAAACGAAAGCACCAAGACGGACTTCCTTGAAAACGTTCAATTTTCATTTCTTCCGCTAGCGTTACTGCTTTTAGTCGAATAGTGACCGCCGAAACGCTCCTCCCACTCATTCTTTGGTCGATGATCCACTGCTCAAGTCTCTCCTCCCAGTCGGGCCACCTCGCCTTATGTCCGCGAAAACTCAGCTGCGTCTTCTTCACCTGTCGGAGTTCGTTTTCCAGCTTCCTCCAGTTGCACACCATCGAACCTTACCCTGCATTCACACTGAAAGCGTCACGGGCGTCATAGGCGTCTGGCTGCCATTCATTGTCTATGAAAAACGGGCGTCGAGAGGCGGCGGGGGCGGCGGGACCGGCGGGGGCGTCTGGCGGCGTCAATTTAAAAGTTGAAAAATCTGAACTTTATGCAAATGAGCAGCGGCGACGCCGAGGCGTCGTCCAATCACACACCGGGATTCCTGAAGCGAGAACTCTCAATGCAGATTGTACTTTCATGTAGACACAAACGTACACTGATTCACATGCGTACAGGAGCAGAGCTGTGCACTTACAAACTTATTTTATTCAGAATTAATATATTTCATCCAGCAAAATGACATTTTTCTGGTTTGACTGCCGTTTTTACCTGAACTGAACGTGAAACATGTATCTGATGGGTGAGGAGCTGGATGGTCCCAACGATTTTATTTGCTACATTGATCCAAAGAAAAATAATTAAAACCTGTGCTTATTAATCACAAAACACAGGTTAAACATCATGACCAAATCCGCTCCGACCCGGTGTCAGTATCAGCGCAGACAGACTGCAGCTTCGCCTGAATTATGGTTCCGCGTTAAATCGACGGCGTAGCCGACGGCGTAGGGACGCGGTGCGGTGTGCGTCGCCGCGTACCCTACGCCGTCGGTTCTGCGTTGGTGTGACGCGGAACCATAAATCAGCCGCCTGGAGCAAGTGCTCGCTGGGTTGATGTTGATCCGCGGACCAAACTTGTTAAGGAGCATCAAACTCACTCTTATCTACGCGGAAATAACTCTAAAATATAAAGAAGGCGTCCCAAAGTGAGATCTATGGTGAAATAGGAAAATTAAGATGTGTACGCTATATGTGTAGGCTGTTCCCACTGTTCCCTTCAGTTCTGCAGCGCAGCTTGAAACCCCGCCCACCCCCGCCCCGCTGCAGGCACTGATGCTTTCAGTCTGAATGCACCAAGCGGCGAGATGCTGGCGTCGGGACGCCCGTGACTCTTTCAGTGTGAACGAGGGGTAAGTTGAGGAGTGAGCAGGCTGCTTCTTTTCACCCGACAAGGTGGGGCTTCTCCGGCCGGATGTAGCCACGTTATTCCAGGCAGATCCTCCCTACCCCGTCTGGCACCCCGGCTAGCCAGAGGGGGCATGTATAGCCCACGACTGCAGCATGTTTTTGTCAGGGTAGCTCACATTAGCTACCCAAGGAAACATGAGGAGAACATGCTATCTTCAATCATTTAATGAGAAGATTTAAAACTTTTTTGTTCACTGGTAATATTTACAGTAGGGCAAAAAAGTATTTAGTCAGACACCAATTGTGCACGTTCTTCCACTTAAAAAGATAAGAGAGGCCTGAGATTTTCATTATAGGTACACTTCAACTATGAGAGACAGAAAGGGAGGAATGAATCCAGGAAATCACATTGTAGGATTTTTACTGAATTAATTGGTAAATTCCTCGGTAAAATAAGTATTCAGTCACCTACTGACAAGCAAGATTTCTGGCTTTCACAGACCTGTAACTTCTTCTTTAAGAGGCTCCTCTGTCCTCCACTCATTACCTGTATTAATGGCACCTGTTTTAACTCATTATCAGTATCAAAGACACCTGTCCACAACCTCAAACAGTCACACTCCAAACTCCACTATGGCCAAGACTAAAGAGCTGTCAAAGGACGTGACAAAAAAAATTGTAGGCCTGCACCAGGCTGGGAAGACTGGATCTGCAATAGGTAAGCAGCTTGGTGTGAAGAAATCAACTGTGGGAGCAATTATTAGAAAATGGAAGACATACAAGACTAGATCTCCTTCGATCTGGGGCAAACACACCGCCCAGGCAACGAAGGAGTAGCTTCGTAAGAAAACATTTCAAGGTCCTGGAGTGGCCTAGCCAGTCTCCAGATCTCAACCCCATAGAAAATCTTTGGAGGGAGTTGAAAGTCTGTGTTGCCCAGTGACAGCTCCAAAACATCACTGCTCTAGAGGAGATCTGCATGGAGGAATGGGTCAAAATACCAGCATCAGTGTAGGAAAACCTTGTGAAGACTTACAGAAACTGTTTGACCTCTGTTATTGCCAACAAAGGGTATATAACAAAGTATTGAGATTAACTTTTGTTATTGATCAAATACTTATTGCAAATACATTCTTTAAAAATCAGACAATGTGATTTTATTTTCTCTCTCATAGTTGAGATATACCTTTGATGAAAATTACAGGCCCCTCTTATCTTTTTAAGTGGGGGAACTTGCACAACTGGTGTCTGACTAAATACTTTTTTGCTCCACTGTAAATGGGAATTACTCGCATGTGCACAAGCCAGGTTGACATTTATGAAAACTATCATGTACTGTAAATATACCTGAAAGTAACTAACAGACATGTTAGTGTGGGGGGGGGGAACCAAGTTCTTCTGATGTTCCCACACAGAGACCAATGTGAAACTAACTTCACATGTGCGCTCTGGTCATTGACAAACGATAAAATACACAAACACGCTTAAGCTAATAAACCCAGTTGTGACGGGATCAGCGGTCCGGCTCACAATGCAAAACTAAGCTAGTTAAATGTGTTAACTATGTTTCTCTGCCCAGACACAAAACAGCCTCCTACGTGGATCTTTGTAGTTGAAGAAAAAAGTGGTTTGGTCTGGCCGATCAGCGTTCCTTGGTGAACAGCTGGATGGTTACGCTCCGCAGGTGATCCTGATAAAGAGCGTCTCTCTCTCTCCTGCTCTTCTCATCTCAGTGTGGATGTGTCACGTTTTTGTGAATTCCTGTTTTATTTTGAAGCCCATCGGTGCGTCCGAAATGCCATACTAAACAGTATATACTCAAAAAGTATACTTAAGTTCGGCACACTTTTGAGTAAATATCAGTAGTATGCATTAATTCGGACGTACTACTCAGAGCGCACACGGCACTTCCTGCTGTTGGGAGGGGGAGTTGTTACCATGGTAACAACTCCTGTCACAGCAGCAGTAGCAGCGCACCGCTCTTTCCCATTTATCCTGGTCGAAACAGACTGTACAATAAGAAACTGTAGCCACCCTTGTGCAATAAACCTGTCTCTTTAAAAGTGCAATATCCACTAATACCTCACGTATTTTTGGAAATATTTGTAAATATCTTGTGAATATTATCCGTTTATTTTGTGTTTACTACTTTTTTTCTCTCTTGTACATAGTCTTTTTCTACTTTTTATATTGCTCTTTTTTATTATTTAACTATTTATGGTAATTTCTGTTTTACATTTTTTGTATAAAGCGTGTGTGTGTTTTGGCTGCTGCACGACTGAATTTCTCCTCTGGGAGATCAATAAAGTCTACTATTCTATTCTATTCTATTCTATTCTATTCAGTTCAGACTTGAGTGGATATGTTTGATGAAAAATTTTGTGTTTTGTTTCAGTGGCGTTTCACTTTCGCACTTTGAATGCCACGGTCTCTGAACGTATGAGACACTGGTTTTGTCCCAGTGGGAAGACTTTCCTTTCCACCTGTTACGCGCTTCTCATCTCTGTATATAGAGCCAAGCTAATTACCGTATTTTGACGACCATTCAGCGCGCCGTGTGGAAAGGCGCACCCTCAGTTTTGTGTGTCATTTCTGTATTTAAAACACACATACAGCGCGCCGTGTGGAAAGGCGCCGTCTACACACATGGAGCGCCGCCTTACAACAACAGACACACACAAGCGTACAAGTGTGCATATTTAAAAATAGAGTGGGAACAAAACTTAGTTTGATTTTACTTTAAGTTATTTACATTAATAAGTTGTGAGGGTTTCATCCAAGCCTGATCAATGAGACCGGGAGAACTGATCAGCGCTGCAACGGGCACAAGCCCGCAGCTCTCTTGCTGCTGACCAGTCGAGTCACTTTCCGATGCTTTTGCGAAAGCTCCAACAACAGTCCAGTCCAGCAGACCTGTCAGCCCACGCATCTACAATCCTTCAGCAGTAAACGACGGAGCCCGCCAACCGAGCAGCAGCCCACCTCCCCGGCCGCTAGGACGCGCCGGGATAAATGATCACGCCGCGCTCGCTCTCCCCGTTGGTCGGCGCAGACCCAAGTTATCGATCCCTGATCCTGGCGGATCTAAACGTACTCTGTGCAAAATTAAAGATTTACTCTGTAAATACACACCATTTCTCTTACTATTACACGTACAGCTAGCTGAGTGTCTTCTTTTCCTCATTTGGTCGGGAGTTGCTATGCAGTCCCGAGGCACACACGTACAAAACTGAATTTTTTTTGTGGCCCTCTAGGTGGCCTTATGGTTAAGAATCACTGCTGTAGACTATTGTTGCCATTTCAAGGCAACCAGACGCTTCTTCAGGCACGATAATGGAAAAGGCCGGCCCATAGCTAATAGCTCTTCATGCTAAAATATGAGCAGTGGCATTCTTCATAGCTCACCATAGACAGGTCCAAGGTAGAAGAGATCTTGGGAGCATGAGAGGAGGAAAATAAAGCTTGGGAGAAAGAGAGCGAGAAAGGGTGGAGCCTGCTTGGCCATCTTTACAAAATCGAAAACTTACTCAACCAAGACGTTACCGTCTTGCAGTATAATCCTTTGCCTTCAAGTAAAAAAGGATGCAACTTTGTCACACAACATGCCATCCATCCATCCATCCATCCATCCAACCATCCATCCATCCATCCATCCATCCATCCATCCATCCATCCATCCATCCATCCTCGAGCCGCTTATCAGAAACTGGGCTCAGCAGTCTGAGGAGAGATGCCCAGACTTCCCTCACCCCAGACACTTGCTCTAGCTCATCAGCTGGGGGGTAAGTCTGAGGCATTCCCAGGCCATCTGAGAGACATAGTTTCTCCAGCGTGTCCTGGGTCTTCCCCAGGGTCTCTACCCGGTGGGACATGCCTGGAAAAACCTCTCTAAGGAGGTGTCCAGGGGGCATCCGATACAGATGCTAAAGCCACCTCAGCTGACTCCTCTCGATGCGAAGTAGCAGCTCCAAGTGACCTTTCCCTTTCGGTCATTACCAAAGTTCCTGACCATAGGTGAGGTTGGGAGCATAGACTGACAGGAAAATCGAGAGTTTTGCCTTTCGACTCAGCTCCTTCTTTACCGTGACAGTCCGGCACACCGGCCGCATAATTGCGGACGCTGTACCAATCTGTCTGTCAATCTCCTGCTCCATCTTTCCCTCACTCGTAAACAAGACCTCTAGTTGGAAACAACACATAAAGATCATTTGATGGGTTTTTCCACAAGATACTTAAATTCTTCCACTTGAGGCAGGACATCTCCATCTACCTGGAGCAGGCACGCCACCCTTTTACGGTCGAGAACCATGGCCTCAGATTTGGAGGGGCTGATTCTCAACCCAGCCGCTTTGCACTCTACTACAAAATGCCCTAGCACATGCTGAAGGTCCTGGCCTGATGAAGCCAATAGGAAAACATAATCTGCAAAAAGCAGAGATGCAATCCTATGGTTCCCAAACTGGACCCCCAACAGCCCCTGGCTACGCTTAGAAATCCTGTCCATGAAGATTAAGAACAGTACCAGTGACATAGGGCAGCCTGCGAACAAGTCTGACTCATTGCCAGCAATGCAAACCAAGCTTCTGCTTCGATCATACAGAGACCAGACAGCCCATAACAGAGGCCCAAGACCCCATACTTATGGAGCATCCCCCCACCGAATACTTGGTGAAACTCCCATGAACCCTAAAGCACCCTGTGGAGGGTGTAAAAGCTGGTCCAGTGTTCCACGACTGGGACGAAAACCGCATTGTTCCTCCTGGATCTGAGGTTCGACCATTGCCGGAGTTCTTCTCTTTAGTACCCTTGCATAGACTTTCCTGGGGAGGCTAAGAAGTGTGACCCCCCATAGTTGGAACACATTCTCCGGTCCCCCTTTTTAAAAAGAGGGACCACCACCCCGGGTTGTCACTCCAGTGGCACTGTCCCCGACCTCCATGCAATGTTCCAGAGACTCAAGGCAGATTTCATCCACCCCCAGTGACTTGTCACTGAAGAGCTTAAGAACTACCTCACTGACTTCGACTTTGGTGATGGAAGAGTACACCTCCTAGTCCACAGCCTCTGCTTCCTCAGGGGAAGGCATGTTTGTGGGGTTGAGTAAATCCTTGAAGTATTCCTTCCACCGTCTGACAATGTCCCAAGTCTAAGTCAACAGCTCCCCACCCATAATGTAAACAGTGTTGGCAGAGTGCTGCTTCCCCTTTCTGAGCGGTTTGCCAGAACTTCTTCTAGGCTAACTGATCATCCTCCTCCATGGCCTCACCGAACTCCTACCAGACCCGAGTTTTTCCCTCCAGGGCGGGTGGGCTGCGACTTACCTGATACATTTCAATCAGTCTGCCCCGGCCTGTCCAACTTCCAACTCACTACCAGGTTGTGATTAGTTGACAGCTCAGCCCCTCCCTTTACCTGAGTGTCCAAGACATACGACAAATTCATGTAAGTTACCACGTAATAAATGACAGATACAGGGGAGACAGGCACCCCTGTATTAATGCATGGGCTTACTAGGGCTCAAGCCCGGGGCCCAACGATGTGAGGGACATCTCAGCAAAGCAAAAAAAAAATCACGAAATAATAAAGAAAAAAAGTAATCATATTTTGCCCTGACTGCTGTCAAATAGTTGAGTATGTGAAAGACGGGCCCTGTATGTGGGGCAGGGAGATACACTGCTGTGATTGGTTGCATTATGTACGTCAGGTGTCAGTCTTGTCCAATGAATTCAATTCAATTCAATTCAATTCAATTTTATTTATATATATACATCTAATACAACAGATGTTGTCTCTAGACGCTTTCCAGAGATCCAGAACATGAACATAAACATAAATCCCCGAGCAATTATTACATAAACAATGGCAGGTAAAAACTCCCATAATGGGAGAAAAGCCTTAAGCCAAACAAGGAAAAAGGGGGGGGGGGGCGTCCGCAGCACACAGCAGACATCCACGTAGGCAGGTGGAAGCAGCAATGGGATGACCGAGGATGGGGATGGGGGGGGGGGGGGGGACCGGGACGCAGGCCAGAACGCAGCTCCTGAGGCTCCGGCCTGCAAACATGCAGAAAAGAGAAAAAAGGGGGGCCGGCACAAGAAACTACAGGAACGATGGACAAAAATGATAGCTATGGGATATTTATAATAACGTATAAATATATAAAGGAGAGGAGAAGAAGGGTGAGAGGCACCGCCCAGCGGATCATGTCGGTGCTCCCCTGCAGCATAAGCCTATAGCAGCATATCTACCGCAAAGCTATTATATATAAACTATTATAGTCTTGTTCTATAGCTGCAACTATGACTACTGACTCTAACACACTACAGTTTACATTACCTAGAGATTTACCAACACCAGCTAGAGGTTTACTAAACACTAACTATAGGCTTTACTAAACAGAAAGGTTTTAAGTTTAGTTTTAAGTTTAGTTTTAAAGGTGGAGGTGGTGTCAGCCTCCTTAACCCAGATTGGAAGTTGGTTCCAAAGTAATGGTGCCTGATAGCAGAACGCCCGCCCTCCAAATCTACATTTAGTTACTCTAGGAACTACGAGTAAATCTGCACCCTGGGAGCGGAGAGCTCTGCCAGGAACATAAGGCACTATCAAATCTTGTAAATAATGCGGAGCTAAGCCGTTATATGCAAGTAATAACATTTTAAATTGAATTCTGAATTTTACAGGTAGCCAATGGAGCAACGCTAATACTGGAGAGACTTGGTCTCTCCTGCTGATTCCTGTCAGTACTCGTGCTGCTGCATTCTGGATCAGCTGGAGCCTATTCAGCAAATACTTGGACATCCTGCTAACAACACATTACAGTAATCCAGTCTAGAAGATACAAACGCATGAACTAGTTTTTCTGCATCACTCTGCAAGAAGATTTTCCTTATTTTTGCAATATTACGGAGATGGAAAAACGCTATTTTACAAACCTGATTAACATATGGTTTAAAAGACAAATCCTGATCGAAAACAACACCAAGGTTTCTCACAGTTGCACTGGAAGCCATCGCAACACCATCTAATTCCTTCCTAAGATGCTCTGGACCAAGAATGATAACCTCTGTTTTATCTGAATTTAGAAGCAAGACATTTCTGGACATCCAGTCCTTGATGTCCCTAAGACATGCCTAAAGTTTACCTAATGGTTCTGTTTCATCCGGCTTCATAGACAAATAGAGCTGCGTATCATCAGCATAGCAATGAAAGTGTATGCCGTGATTCTGGATTATACTTCCCAACGGCTGCATGTACAAACTGAACAAGATTGGCCCTAGCACTGAACCCTGCGGAACACCATAACAGACCCTTGACTGTTCTAAAGAAACCTCATGTACATGAACAAACTGGAACCTGTCAGATAGATATGATTTAAACCAACGTAGAGCTGTCCCTTTAATCCCAACAACATGCTCTAACCTGTGCAGTAAATTGCCACGATCAACAGTGTCAAAAGCAGCACTGAGGTCCAGTAGAACCAATATGGACACTAATCCCTTATCTGAGGCCATAAGGAGGTCATTCGTGACTCGAACCAGTGCTGTCTCTGTGCTATGACGCATTCTGAACCCTGACTGAAAGACTTCAAACAGATCATTTCTATACAAATAGTCACATAACTGGTTTGAAACTGCCTTTTCCAGAATTTTAGATACAAATGGAAGGTTGGAAATTGGCCTATAATTAGCTAAGGTGTCTTGGTCAAGAGAAGGTTTTTTAAGTAAAGGTTTAATTACTGCCACTTTGAAAGCCTGTGGTACATATCCTAAGCTTAGGGATAGGTTGATTTGGTCCAGTATTGTCGCACCAATACCCCAGGCTTGCTCCAGGGGCGGTGCCCTGGTGACGCCAATCTGGGCGACGTAACAGTTCTTGTTTTTCTTCTGTTCATGAGTGGGTTATGAACTTCCCTTAGTCTGGCCTGTCACCTAGGACCTGCTTGCCATGGGAGACCATACCAGGGGAGTAATTCCCCAGACAACCTAGCTCCTAGGATCATTCGGGCACACAAATTCCTCCACCATGACAAAAAAGAAAATTCAGTAAACAGACGTGAAGTGTCTCATCAAACTAAGAAACCCATTTAGTTAGTTTAGCAGAGGAGGATACAATAAAATGATACAGGCAAAGAATAACTGATACAACTTGTATAATTGTCCAAATTTTCAGTATACTGTATGAAGCATCACGTAATTTCAAAAACATATTGGCTCTAACCTGCTGCAACTCTTCAAACTGTCATCATTTTTTGGACCTGAAAAGCAAGTAATTAGTCCAAATAAAAATTTCAGAATGCACCAGTTTGGGCTCTGAGCTATATACATAACTAACTTTTTTGTAACCCTGAATCTCAGTGTAACTGGCTTTAAGGCACACGTAAAGACACAGCATTTTAACCACATGCTTCAAACTGTTTACATTGATGAACATCCCTATAGCTAACAACACAAATCGGCTGGGAGAGGTTGCTTGAACCTTGTAGGGAGAGGAACTTGCTTTCTAGTTCATTTCACTCGTTATGCTGATCAATATGCATTCAAGTGTATTAATCAAAAATTAATGACCATGTCTGAAAAGTTTCAAAATACATAACCTACTTCTCATGAACAGTTGAAATACCAAATATTACTTACACAGATCTTCTAAATATGAGGAATACATGCTATGTCAGATCTTAACTCGCAGCAGGTCAATTATTATTATTACTATTACTATTATTATTATTACTACTATTATTATTTGATTTTTTAATTTTTAATTTTTTCACCCAGGGGATTGGAAAATAAACACAAGTATGATTTTTTAAACATAGATGAATACTCGCTTACAGAAACTGGCCATATTAGGGTCCTCACACCCAAGTTGCATCATGTTCACCAGGGGTTGTGAATTTGTTATTACTTTGAATTCCCAAGTAAAAGCATTTCTACTACATGTGTAAACATATCCCAAAATTTTGGTGGGACCGTTCAGCCGACAATGGCAGAGACAAGGCTTCACATGGCGAGGCTGCAACTAAAGACAAGAAAATGATAATGAATCACATATTAAACATTTAGAAATTGAATTTCTCTTTCAAAGTCCAACAAGATTGAAGTGGTTTGACAGCTTATACTGTGGACCTTCTGTCATTTCTGTGTACTATACAAAGACAGAGGGCAAATGCAGAACAAATAAAAATCAAAGAAGTTCAATTGATATGCATTGGATGTTTCCCCACTGCTCCGATAGACATTCTTCTCCAAACAGTGGTTATAAGATAACTGGTAGATCTGACAGTGTTTGCTGGAGTGGGGAAACACCAGCAAGGGATGGAGGGTCACTGGACTGATATGAGACTTGACAAGTCTTGCTCCTACCTGCAGCTTTTACTACCCCAAGACAACGTACATCCACTGAGAAAAAGGTAGCAACAAAGAAAGTGGGAGGGTAGAAAAAAGAAAAAGATATGTTGGCTCATGCGTTAGCTGCTAATGGAGTGTGATGGTTGTGTATGTGTGCGCGTGGGTGGGCGCATGTGTGCTAGCAGAAACGACGGGGACTTGGTCCAGGACTGATGAGATGCTTCAGGGATAATGCCAGGCGTGGAGTTGATATGTGATTTGGGAGAAGGCTTTATGCAATTTTTTACTCATTATTCTTAATCACATACTTCAGCATTTTCTTCACACTCCCCTTCCTCTCAACACAACTGCCCCCACCCCACGGTACTCCCATTCTTTCTGCCGACTTCTCATATCCTCAGTCTGGAGGCTGACAGTGACAAATAGAGGAACACCACAGCAGTATCTCCACAAGACTGGAGGGACAAATTATAACAGGTTATTTTCCTCTTCTTTTCAAAAGCCATGGTTATTCATGTGAGACTGTAAAATATTCAAAGTATTTCAATCTAAAATGCTGTGTCAGTTTAAGTATCATTCATGGTTAACTCAAAACTATAACTTGGTATTTCCACATAATTACATATCCTTAAAATCTATTTTGTGAGCTGAAGGGGGATTATAATGTCATTAATAAACAGTTTACTTAAATAAATCCAAATATAACGTTTAACCGGTTCCTCCGACAGAGGAAAAGCAACAGGATAATGTAGAATATATAAACTGTATAATAGTCACTTAATAGAAGGAGTCTTGAGGTCACTTTCTTCGTCAGTCACAGACAACATTCAGACGTTCATTCAAATCTCCAGGCTTTCTAAACACTTAACATTAATTCATTCATTAATTCATTGATTACATTTAAAATATGAGTGGTAGATTGTGATAGTGTTTTTTGCATCCATCTGCCATTATTTTACAACCAAGGCAGCATAAAAAGGGTGTCAGAATTGTTTTAAACCCTCAAGGTTAATTCTTTTTTATGAATTAGGCGTGAGCAAATATAGTTCTTTCATGCCAAATTGTACTATCTGCACCCTTTTATTAAGTATCTTGGCTGCTTGGATTATCAGTTCCTGAAAAATTATATTTTAGATGTTTTTATTTAATTATTCGTGGGTTCCCACAGTGGTTCAGTCAGGGATAAGCGACAGGCCTGTATTTCTAGGTGCAGGCCTTGTCAGGGAAATAACTCAAACATGTCATCTCTTCCTCAGGGAAAGCACAGGGCAGCTGAGATGCCAAGCTAGACAGGAAACAAGTGGACTGCATAACTTACTTTTCTGCAACTGATACCTTTTCCATATGCAGGCACTACACAGGCTTAAGTGTGATGGCTATGCATCATTATGCCCTGGAAATGGAGGGTGCAAAAGTGCAGTAGCAGTGACTGGCTTACATTTGACAGTTGGCCTTGTTCTACATTAGTCACATAAATTCAAATCCCCTCTCTTGACAGAGCAGGAGATCAAGTACCAAAGAGTTCAGTAGCCCTTAGAAATAATTCATGAGTCGCAGACTGCACTGATTTAAAAATAAAATAAAAGAATAACATCTGTTCATGTCACTATTCTCTAGTCAATCAGTTATCTCCTTAAATTTGAAAATGTCACCAGTTGTACTTTATGTGTCTGTTTGTATATTTTTTTTCATATTCAATTGTCAGTGACAATTTTATTGCATTTTCCAACCATTTTTTTGAAGCAGTACAAAAAAATTGTACGATAAAATGCACCAGTGTGAATTCAAAATATTTTAAAATCTTTTTATGTCCAATCACACATCAATGGAGAACAGGGTCTGACTATATGCAAATATGTATGTTTTCAATTCAATTCAATTTTATTTAAATATCGTCTACCCAAAACATGACCCCCGAGCAATTATTACATAAACATAAAGAATGGCAGGTAAAAAAACTCCCCTAGTAGGAGGAAAACCTTAAGCCAAACAGTGGCAAGGAAATACTCCCCTTTAAGAGGGAAGAAACCTTGAGCAGGACCTGGCTCATAAGGAGGTACCTTTCTGCCAGAGGCCAGCTGGGCAGAGCAGGAAAAAAGAAAACAGACAGAGAGAATGAAGAACAGAGAGAGGAGAGACACAGACACAATGGCCAACTGGTGCACTACAGGGATGTAGACAGCAGACACTGAGGTGGTCAGAGGGCGGGGGGGGACTGCAGGTCAGGATGTCAGCAGGCATATAGTAGACCTCCACACAGACAGGTGGAAGCAAGGAGTGGGGGTGATCTGAGGGTGGGACTGCAGCTCATGAAGCTCTGGTCTGCAAACATGCACAGAATAGAAAAAGAGGGGGCAGACCAGCACAACAAACTACAAGAACAATGGACAACAATGATGGTTATGAGATACTTATAGTTAATAAATGAGAAAGGAAGAGAAGAAGAGGAGAGAAGGAGGGGTGATGTTGTAAGGTGGAAACAATTTTTCACCATAACAACATAAAATACAATAAAAGCTGCAAGCAGCGATGAACGCCACCCTTGTGCACGTTCAGGCGTGCTGGAGTGGAAGCGCTAGTATGACTTGCATGTAGATGTCTTCAGGCCTGGACATTTAGCGCATGACACCAACCACGACTGTCTATATCAAACCACTCAAAAGTTATGGCAGAAACTAGGAACTATCAGATATCGACCAATCAGATGAAGGGGCGGGGCTAATTTGCACCAATTATGTTCAAGGACTCAAAACCATGTCCGATGACACCACCCACGACTCTGTATGTCATACCATTCAAAAGTTATGGCAGAAAATAGGAACTATCACATATTGATCAATCAGAAGAAGGGGCGGGGCTAATTTGCACCAATTAAGGTGAAGGAGTCAAAACCGAGTCTGATGACACCACCCACGACTCTGTATGTCATACCATTCAAAAGTTATGGCAGAAAATAGAATCTATCAAATATCGACCAATCAGAAGAAGGGGCAGGGCTAATTCATGCCAATGAAGGTCAAGTACTCAAAACCGAGTCAGATGAGACCACCCACCACTCTTTATTTCAAACCATTCAAAAGTTATGGCAGAAAATAGGAACTATCAAATATCGACCAATCAGAAGAAGGGGCGGGGCTAATTTGCACCAATTATGCTCAAGGACTTAAAACCGACTCCAATGACACCACCCACGACTCTTTATGCCAAACCATTCAAAATGTATGGCAGAAAATAGGATCTATCAATATTGACCAATCAGCTACTAGTATCACTTCCTGTTTAACGTTGAAGTTTGACGCGGCGCCACGGCCACGGCATTTCACGAAAACTCACGATTTTGATCACTTTTCGTGGTTAACGTCTTTTGTGTCCCCTGAGCGAGTTTTATGTTGAATGGACGACCCTCTAAGGAGGAGTTTGTTAAAGTACGACACGGGAAAATGGCATAAATTTCGGCAAAATTATACGATTAATTCAAAATGGCCGACTTCCTGTTCAGTTTGGGCCATGGCGCCAAGAGAATTTTCTTTAAGTTGCGACATGATGCAGGTGTGTACCGATTTTCGTGCATGTACGTCAAACCGTATTGTGAGGCTTGAAGTTTTCTAGGGGGCGCTGTTGAGCCATTAGGCCCCACCCATTAATGCAAACTATTAAATATCAAGTTTTTCGCCAGGCCTGGCTTGCATGCAAAATTTGGTGACTTTTGGGGCACGTTTAGGGGGGCAAAAAAGCCCTCATTTCGTCGGAAAAATAAAAATAAAAATAAAAACGAGAACAATTCCTACAGATACAATAGGGCCTTCGCACTGTCAGTGCTCGGGCCCTAATAACGCAAAATGAGCTGTCCCCTAATGTCCCAGCAAAGCGCAAAGGTTTTTACTTATTTGTTAATTTTTTTAAATAAAAGCTCAAGTAGACATGTTTTGATACTGTCATCCAAAATGTATAACAATAAAATGTTGAAAAAGCATTCAGACATTCACTTATGCCAAGTTCTCTTTAAAGTCCAGCTGTAGCATTTCATTTGGGTTGAGGTAGGACTTTGACTGAGCCATGGCAAGTCCTTGATTTCTTGAATTATTTCTTTCCCTACAGCTATTTTATTATCAGAATAGCTGGACGAAATAGATGGGCCAATTTTGGCCCAACTCCAGCTATTGACCTGTTCACCTCAAACTAAAGTCTAGAATACTTTGTCACATAAAAGAGTGCATTGTTGTCTCTGTGACTGTACAGTGACCTAGACGTCAACTGACACATCTTTAACAAAGTGAAAAATATGTTTCATATTTGTATTTTTTAGTTGGTTGTGACTGCAACTGAGCACTGATTTTTTTGAATACCATATCCCCTTTAAATCTGTATCCTAGAAGACAATGTCATGTATAAAAGATAGAAAATATAACCTCCTTCTTTCCTAAAGTTACACAGCAAATTTTAAATCACACATTTAACAACCAAAAAGTTAAATCTAACACTTTTCCATAGTTTATATTGGAACTACTGCCAAAGTGTTATTCTAACACTTTTAAAAGTGTTACGGTTATTAACACAAGTACAGTGTTACCTTCCAAACTCCTACAGTGTAAAAGGTTAACACCAAATTGGACAGGGATTACCCTAAAATCAGTGTTCAAAATTAACTTTTGGAGTCACTGATAGAGTAACTGGTCAACACTGCATCATCAATGATGCAACACTTTTGAAAGGTCATTCAGTTGAAGTAAACTGTAACAGTGTTGAGGGGATCTGCTGCAAATCTGAAATGAGAGAAACACAGGGAAACACACAACGTGCACACAAGCCTTTGGAATCTGCAAGCGAGAAAAACAAATGAACAGACACGAGAACAGGCAGAGTCACAAACAGCAACCATTTCAGGTCTCTAAAACTGAATCAAGACTAGGTTACCGCAATTACAGTATCTGTCCCCCAAAACTGAGGAGTGAGTATGTAGGTGAGTGAGCAGGGGCCTCATTTATAAAGCTTGCGTGCGCACAAAACAGGGCTTGAAAGATGCGTACGCCACCTTATATGCAAAGGTTGGGATTTATTTTAAAAAAAACTTAACGGGAAAATGTGCGTATCTCTACGCAAACTTTGATCCTAGCGCACAAACATTTTGAAGATATGGGGAACTGGCGATGCAGACGGTGAGGTGGTGAAATGAATCCAGATTCATGTCATACTTTTAATGTCATCACATATCACACTTATAGATAGTTCCGTATGTAAGCCATTACGCCTGTATTTGCAGTAGGTACTACGTTTTTATATATATATATATATATATATATATATATATATAAATATATATATATATTATATTCGAGTAGTCTCATAGCAGCTGATACAGCATGATACAACAGATGTTGATACAGCTATGTATCAACATCTGCATCTGACTGTTAAATTAAACAAAGTACATTTCAAAAATATTTGTCACTTAACATTGAAGTATACATGTGTAACTTGAATTACACATTTTTTTTTCTCTTATTAGGTTAAAGGACTGCAATAAAAAAGAAAATAGAGAAATAAAATAACATTTGAAAAATAAAATCAAATCTACCAGCAGTTTGAATTTCCCTTTTTTCTTTAACTGTCTCAACACATTTTTATAATAAATAATATAAACTCATCAAACGGTTTTACAGTTCCTCTTTCTTTCCCTCTTATAATCGTATGCCCCCATTTTCTGTCGTTCAGTGAGAGAACTGAGCTCTAATTTCTCCTGTCAGGACTTTAAATCTGGGCTGGATGGTGTCAGGTTCTCATATGCATGTGAAGGTGCTCATTGGCAGGGATGCACACAAGCCGGTACTCGAGGGCCAGTCTACTGCACGTTTTAGATGTTTCCCTGCCTCAACACAACCCTGATAGACAAGGCTGTGTCACCAACAGAGCTGTGTAAACCTTGATGACATGTTGATAACGACCAGTGATTAGAATCAGGTGTTTTGAAGACAGGGAAACATCTAAAACATGCAGTAGACTAGCCCTCGAGTACCAGCTTGTGTGCACCCCTGCTCATTGGTGATCCTGGAACAATATTTAGTTTTAATTATGTTAATTGTGGAGAAAGCTGCTTCACAGCTTTTTGTGGACCCAAACATGGGCAGGATGTTTTAAGATGGTCAGCTTATATTCTGTTACTTCAGTTCAGACTTGAGTGAATATGTTTGATGAAAAACTTTGTGTTTTGTCTCAGTGGCGTTTCACATTAGCATTTTTATTTTTATTTATTTATTTTTTTTTACCTTGTCTGCACACATATTATTGATTGATACCATGACGGTAGAAACCAAAAGTGTATATATGTGCATTATTACTATATGTAATATATACATATATATACGCACACATACATAAATATACACATACAAACCCAGTGTTTTTTTTTTTTTTTTTTTTTTTTTTTTTTTTTTTTTTTTTTTGGGGGGGGGAGGGGGTGGGGGGGGGTGGTGACGACATCCACTGCCAATCCAGGAAGCAGGAACACACGGAGACACACGTCAAGCACTGGAAATCTGCAACAAAAAAACCACAAACAAAGCACGAAACCGGCACGGAGCCATCCAAAACACGAACAGCAATCGACCTAAATCATTAGCATTTTTAATAAGCGCCACAGTCTCTGACCGTATGAGACACACTGGTTTTGTGTCCCAGTGGGAAGACTGAACAAGTATGAATCTGCCCATTCCGGGTTGAAAGCTTTATTTTCACTGTCCACTTTCTCTTCTTAAACCTGAATTATGTGTGGCGAGACGTAGTGCAGAGGGGGAAGTTGTCCAACAACGCCACCTGGGGAATTGCACCCCAGGAAATAAACTCGACTCGGTCTACTATGAGGTCACACAGATTCGTTACACTAAGTTAAAAGAGTACATGAGACGGACTTCCAAAGATATATAAATTACTTTTATTTAACAATAGTTTAAAATGAACATGTTCTTTTCAACCCGAGTGTCTGCTAAAACCACAGTAGTTTAAGGGGAAAATAAACAAAAAAAAGGGGAGCAGGGCCAAACTCAGGGAGGCGGACAGATTAAAGAAACTTAAAACACACAACACTTCAAACCAAACCACCACGTGCCACAGCAACTTAAGGGATGTGAGATGGGGACCACCACCAGGGAGTCTGCCACGCACTACCCAGCTCCTGTCCAGGGGGAAAAAGAAACAACATTAGGGGAAGTGACACTCAAGGGTTGGATTATACAAATATTTAAAATGGCCTATTCTAAAACACTCTCACAACATTCACACCCACATGCAGACCAACATAAAGAATACAAATTAATTGTTTTAAGGTAAACAGAAATACTTAAATAGTAACTCAGCTATGGGTGGCAACCCATAGCTAAATAACAAAATCAAAAATGTAACCAAAAACTAAACGACATAACCAGATGTGACTCAAAAGAAAATAAATAAACAGAAAGAAAAATGCTCTAAACAGCTGGCCCAAGGAGGAACCAGAAAGCAAATTAATAATTAGCCAAAAATAAACAAAAAGAAATAAACCAACAAACAAAGAAACACAACAATTGCGGTGGGGCTTCCGTCTGATGCTGCATGGAGAGCCGCAACCAGAATTAAAACAATGGCAAGGAAGTCAGAGTGAAAACGGAGCGGCTGCACCAAGGCTGGAGGCCGCAGAGGTTTAACTTGGATGGCCGTGATGGTCAGCAATAAGCTGTGCAGTGCATCCTCGGAGCGCAGGAGGAGACAAAACTGCTGCAGATTCCGCAGCTACAGCAGGACAGAGCAGAGGGCAACAGCTGTTAGCACAGGGCTACTATAGCAACAAAGATGAAGAAAAAGAGCATGCGTACCGATAAAGAGAGCTTTAACACTCACGATCCAGTCCCAGTCTGCAAAACAGCAGAGAGAGGGGACACCACACCTCCAGCTGCAACCCAACTGACACGGCCAACACTGAGAACATAATCACGGCGGTTGTTACACCATAATGTGCCACACGTTGCATAACGTTGACACACCTACACTTACCTTGCAAACGACCACACACTAATCATGCCAAGACCAAGCTAACAGAGCACGCCAAACAACTGGAGCAAGCCGACACAGGTCCTTTCCAGGTCAATGCCAGAGAGAGGATGCGACCTGCAGGAGCGCAGTACTTAACAGGTGATGCTGATTAACAATCAAGCACAGGTGATGCCGATTGAGTGGGAGGGGGTGGGGCAGAGCAACACCCGACCTGCCACATATGGTTCTGCGTTAAATCGACGCAGAGCCTACGCAGACCCTACGCTGTAAGGCTAATTTAGGGTTCCGCGTTACACCAACGCAGAGCCTATGGCGTAGGGTACGCAGCAACGAACATCGTACGGTGCGCGACGCCGCGTACCCTACGCCGTAGGCTTTGTGTTGGTGTAACGCAGAACCATAAATCAGCTTTTAGAGAGCGCCATTACTTTTCTCTCTGTCTCGCACTCACTCCTCTCTCCGTCTTTCTTCTTGTCTCCGACTCACTCCTCTCTCCGTGTCATCTCCCTCTATATCGCTAACTTCCCTTTCCACCTCTTACGCGCCTCTCATCTCTGTATATAGAGTCAAGCTAATTACACGGATTTGATTGGCTGAGCAGCATCATGTGGGATGGCTTAACTCGTATGCTCGTATGTATTGGTCTGTAAGATCTGCTAAACAAATGCTGTAAAGAATAGTAATGCTGCGCTGGTTAAAATAGAAGTGCCCCGTCAAAATGTAGAATCCCTCGGTAATTTATTGATTACAGGTCTGGGTCCGCGGAGGACGTCGTCTGGGTCCGGACCCGGACCGCGGTCCGCCAGTTAGTGACCTCTGGCGTAAATGGTAGGATCAGGATGGAGAGAGTATTTAAGGACCATGAAGATTTCCTGGCCCATGAATAAGCTGATTTCGATTCCCTAGAGCAGTGCTCTTGGATCTATGTGCTGAACTGGATCCAGTGTTAGACAGACCAACCCGCCGGAATCGGCGGGTCAACCCGCACTCACATTGCTCCGAGCGAAAATGAATTTGTCTATGTGAACCATAAAAATTTGCATTCAATAAATGTACAAGCCATTGTGCCTCAAACTGTCATGGTCAGTCCTCTGCTCTGATCTGCTTTCAGTGCTTTTCCACTCTCCTCTCTTGTGCTCACCCCATCTGCCAGCCACGCCCACTTCGTCAATCACTCCACTCACCTGCTCTCCCAGCTGCAGCTCCTCAGCAATCAAGAAGCTATATAAACTCCACTCTCCTCTTTGCCCACTGCCAGATTGTTCCTTTGCCATGCAAGACTCTCCAGGGTTCTTTTCCCTGACCTCCCGTTGTCGATCCTGCCTGTTCCTGGACTCTGCCTTGTCTCCTGCTCTCCGGTGCCTGACCTTGTCTTCCGAACCTGACACTGATTCCTGCCTGATCCTGGTCCTTCATTCCTGCCTGCTCTTCGCTCCTGTTGAGAAATAAAGTGAACCACACTACTACCACTTTGTGCTCTGTGTGCTGCTTTTGGGTTCTCTGACGGCCGTAACACAAACATGGTTCTGACAAATTTAGTGGCACAGTCGCCTGGCTCGACACATGTCTCATTCATCATGACGCACAGCAGTGTAGGAAATAGGCTGCAGGCAGGTGCTGCGCATGATCAGCAGGCTCATTTATATGAAAACACAGTCATGAAGTACTTTGCATTGACCATTCATGGTAGAAAGTGGGCGTGTAGAGGGTGGGATATGAGGCGAATTCACCTGTGCAACCTTCCAGGTGGACTGTGATTTATAAAGAGAATATTGCGTGCAGGTGTGCGTGCACACGGTTTTATAAATCAGAGCATTTTTTGGTGCGCACGCCATTTTCGGCTTTTGAGCGCACATACACTTTTAGTATGAATCCTACGCACCCTTTTATAAATGAGGCCGCAGGTGTTTATGTCTGTGTAACTATGTGTGTGCAAAGTGAAAACAAGGTTTTATCCGAACTGTAACTATAGTGGAGGAGGGAGGGCACAACCATGCCACCTGAGAGACCAGAAGCCGACAAGGAAGAAACCCGAACACAGGCCACCAGCAGCCACACGGAGGACCCGAAGAGGGCTGGAGGAGGTCCCCTGCCAGCAAGCCCCGCCCCCTCCCAGCAGGCGACAGAGGGAAGCCCTGGGCGGGGCCCCCATCACCACGGGAGGAGGCAGCCAGGAAACCCATGGTGATGGACCGGGACCCAGCCAAGCACCAGCCACCCGGCATAGGCCAAACAGGTGGCCAAGAGGTCCACACCCTCCAGGCCCAAAACCCCCACCCGGTGAGAGGCACTCGCCCCAATGAGCGGGGACCCCAGACAACGCAGGAACCCCAGAGCCAAAGGTGCGCCAAGCTGCAAGGGCAGCGGGGGGAAGGAACCCCCTGACAAGGAGCCACCCAGACGCCCAACAGCAAGGAGTCCCAAACCCAGGTCCATTTTATATACCCGCCTTATCCTTTGTAGAGTCACGCGTCACAACTACAGCGAGAGGCAGGGGCACATCCCAGCCGAACCCCCCCCCCCAGGCAGCACGGCGAGCCCATACCCGGGTCCGGCCATCAGCCCCCCCCGTGGTCCCCCCGCCCCAGGCCGAATGCGGGAAACATGGGTGGAGGAAGACCTCACTCCCGCCCCTGGTGATGAGTGTGTGTGGGTGTGACTAATGCAATAAAAACAGGGAGGGGAAGGTCAGGGCACCACGTGGCTTTGCCAGTAGCCACATTTGACAGTCCCCCCCCTCCAAAGACCCTAAGTGTCCTTGTTGAGTGTTCTCACAGAAATGGTCTGGTTACCTTCAGAAAGGTCCAGTAGATCCAATCCAGTAAAGTATTTAGTTCAAAATACATTATTATACCAGTAAATATCCACAAACAGCCGCTGCTTCATTGTGATCGTCATCGGAGGACCACATGTTCTTATGTTTACATGTCTCTCACTCCGCTTACACGTCTGCAGACGGGAGACCGCAGTGTCAAAATGGAGCCTGCACCTCTACTTTTTATTGACATGTCATCCGACCATACAGGAGCTTCCCTGTCTCCTCCACTGACTTCATAGCGAATGAGCGCCTGTATGGAAATGACGCGTACGTCCGGCTTTTGTCATGAAAAAAACTTAGCCAATTGCAGCAATCACCCTGGTGACTGGCATATTGTATAGCCAATGAAATGCTGAAAACAACGATATGATGCTTCAGGGGTCGGGATAAATCCTACAGCGGGAAATTCAATCAAAATGTGAAATCACGACTCGGATCAGACGGCCGCCCGTGTTTTGACTCTTTATATGTATTTATATATATTTCAGCAATATTTCTAGTGAATATGGATATATAATAGGATACCTCTTATTGTCAGCTTTCATTAGAGGCCAAAATTATGACTGTATGTTCAAAGGTTCAAGAGTTATGCCCATGGGACATAATCTAATGTCTAATAATAATAATGAAAGTCTTTGTAAGACATAATCTTACAAAAACATGTTTAAAATACTCATTTTTTGTGTTATTGTTATCAAATTTGAAATTGCACTAGATAAGGCTTCAGGCTGCGGTCTCAATGTGTTTTCCAGCTAATAAGTCACAGATTCACTCATCTGCAGACATCTAATTACAAAACAAATTTCCGGCTGAAATAAAAACCTTCTATTTCAATGTGTTCAAAGTTAGATTACTCAATTCTAGTAGCACTTAAAGTGATTCTGACAGTTGGGGGAAAAAACTTCAGAGTGTTACCTTTCAAAAGATACCAGAACCATCCATCTACTTCAAACGGTTCAAGAACAGCTTTCAATTTACTTTGGGTATGCCTTGGATAGGCGTTTTGGGCGACTTTTACAAGAGTGTACTTTATTCTTTCCATTCACTCCAGAAATTACACAATGTAGTATGCATCGCTCATTTGAAACACTGTCATTTTAAAACATGTCAAGACATGGAGAAACTGCTTGTTACTGTCCTGGGTGGAGTTGGGTGGCTGACCCACTTCAGTCTTTAAAAAATGTTTGCTAATAACAGCATGTGGCCTTATCCACTGTAAGGGCATGTGAAATTTAGTTTGACTAATACACCAGAGACCAAATGTTATGAAAATACAATCTGTTATTTTATTTCAGTGTCAATAAAATCACAATCTTTTTAAAACACGTTACCAAGAGGTCACTAAAAATGCAGTCACACTTCAACAATATTTTAGGGCAGGGATGAAGGGATTTTTGCTATTGACAGGGCTGAGGCCCACCAGCAGGGGGGGCAAGCTACCAAGGGAATGGAGCGAGAGTCCGAAGGATACCATGCAAACACACGTGTCACACTCATTGCAAACCAAAAGGAAGTAAATTGAATAAACCAAAAAAAAAACTGCAAACGTAAGATAATATAAATCAAAAAGCACAACCACTCGCTCGCGCACGCACGCTAAAACTCAGCCTATTAAAATGCTTTGGTGCTTGGTGGTCTTGCCGCCGCCTTCACACGGGCGGCAGCGTCAGTCCAGCCAGGACACTGCTCGGTAATTTCAGGTTGACAAGAACGGGAGCGGGACCAAACCGGCAACCCCTAAAGAGCATACGACACACTTAATTGATGCTACAAATAATAACTGCAGAGAGTAAGATTCGTAAGAAAAGCACATACCAGGTGATGCCAGGCGTCTTAATTAAGCCTAGTGAGGCTCGCTGAATTCCACAAGTCGTCTGCTTAACAGATGCTCAGAGTGAGCCCCAAAAACGTACAGAATGCGCAACTGCGCAAGACTGGTAGGAAGCTGAACGCCGGACGTGCTGGAAAAAGCGATCAGGTGCAGGTCGGCAGTAAATTAAAAGTAGTAAACAAAGGTGCCGTCACAGCATGCTGAAACAAGCATAGGCTACGTACCAGTTGTAACTAGGCATGAAATCCGGCCGCAAGATGCGCCTCCGACACGAGCCGGCCAAAGCCCAGCGGCGGAAGCACGGCCACAGGCAAACGAGAGGAACGAAACAGGAAACAACCGGAAACCGCAGTGGGCGGGGGCGAATAGTTGCGCTTTTTTTCGAGTTCACAATCACGTTCCCTTAAATAGGCCAGCGACGCACGCCATTGGTCGAGACTGCCCAGTCGCCAATGAATACTCAATTCAACGCGTCTCACCACAAGCAGATCACAGCAATTGCAGCTTTTATACAGTTCCGCTGGCATTTTAACCAAAGAATGTCAGTCATTTGATTAAGACCTCAGGAAACTCAAATCTTAAATAAACCTCATAATATATCTCCTTTTAATAAATGCTCCTAGTGCAACTAGTAATGGGTTAAAAGCAGACTACTTATGATGTCATGTTTCGTGAGATATATGACAAAGATTATTTTTATTACTATTATTTAATAAATACAGACTGTGCCGTGTGTGTACCTTAGATATTAAATATGATGGCCATGTCCTTTAAAATGATCTTTGTTTATATTGTGGCATGCTAACTTTTTTAAGTACGGTATTACTATTTCAGTACTTCATTGTGTATTTTATAGTTAATTAAAGCTCTAAGAAGGCTGACCCCTATAATTGATCAAAGGCTGCTTAATTTAGTGCATTAATTACTGCTTAGCTAATGAAATGCCCCATCACTCTACTCATAAGCCAGTAAACAGTGGGGCAAAAGAAGCTATCCTTCAGGCACAGGCATGATGATGTAAAAGCACTGTTAATCACTGAGCCTCATGTTCCTCGTGAATTCTCTTTCTTTCCCTCAGATGCTTAATGTTTACGCCACTAACATGTTTTATTTATTAGTTTTGTCATAAAGTTCTGTTTCACATGAATCTGGTCGTTCATGCATACACTATGAGTGTCGAAATTAGCATCTCATTACTTGCAATAATTAGTCCATTGAAAGCCAGATGTTGAGTGTGTCATCTGTGTGTGCAGATAGATGGATCTTGCATTTCTTTTACAATTAATACAATATAAGTTTTAATGTCAGCATAAATTGCAAAGCCATGTGATAAACACATGAACATTAATGTTGATATACTGAAAACTTGTTTATGCTGGGTTAAATGATTGTGGTGCTAATGAACTTTTGTGTAAAATCTAATTTACTATGCCAGAGAGAGAGAAAATCTTTTCAAGCCCTTGCACATGCATGAGGTTTGGATATGAGCTCATCACAATGATGTTAATGGGCTCTGAATAGGGTGATTAGGATTATGGAATAAGGAGCTTTAAACATAACAAATTACTGTGATGTACTAAAAGAAACTTTTTCAAGTAAACCACCGCAGTTCTATGTAGCAGTTTCCAAAACAAGAACCCTGAGGAAAAATAAGAGAAGCGACTTGAAAAAACCAAACCCTACACCCATTGACATCATGGTAATAGGTCCCGGTGCACATATTTATTTTGTGCCCCCTTCCCTAAACAAAAGCAAACACCGCATGCATATACACGTGCACACCCACTACAGAGAAATGCTATCGTCACCATGTAGGCTAACGTTGTGACTGGTCAAACCCTGCAAAGCAGGGGAGGTCTTCTCCTGGACCCTCGGCAGTCGGATCAATGCCCTTTCATTTATGGAGGTAGCTGGCAAGCTATCCTCCTGCGGGACTAATGTATTAGTCATTTTTGCTTTAACATAAATCTGGCTCTTTTTTTCTTTTCTCTTTTGTGCACTGCTTTCTTGTTTGGGCTTGCTAAACATGATGCTTATGGAGGACCACAAATTTACATAATTAAAATAAAAGCAGAAATATATATATTTTCTTTTTCCTTTTCCTTATATGTGCATTTTTTGCTTTTATATTCCCTCTTCTCCTCTTTTTACTTTACCTTATGCCATTCTTTGTCTAGCTCCTCTTCTATTGGTCAATAAACAGGAAGGAGCAGAATCAGGCCAAAATCAAGATTATTGCGCAACCGGCGGTGACACGCTGGGATAAACATACATATCCCTCACATTGAAGTGAGGGATATGTATATGTTGAAGTGTATGTATAATGCTGGTTTCACTACCTTTTTATTTTTACAATTTTGTCTGAAATTAAAGTTCAGACTAAATGCGATTCATGCCAGCAAAACAAATGCTGTTGGAGCTGGGCAAATAATTCCTTTAAACATTTTTGGTCTGAAATACCACTGTGACCTCAGCATTACTAAACCATTAATGTTGTAAACAAAGAGAAGGAATGAATCATTCCCCTATGGCCAAGCGGAACCCATGGCTGTAGTGCACACATCACTCAGGACACAATATGTGACAAAATAATTGGTTTTCTCAGTTACATTGTTTTTGTAATCGTTGGGAGCCAAGATTGAAATCATGATTAAAACTTGATTAATTGCACATCTCTGGTGGAGGCATAATGGCTTCACCGTATTTTGAAACTGCAGACCTTGTTCACCTTGTAGTCATTGAGTCGACCATGAACATCACTGTATATCAAGGGACTCCCAGATTTAAATTACAGGTCCGTAGTTAAAGCCCAGGTGAAATTGGATCATGCGACACTGGAATGATCCAAAGCACACAGCAAATCTACAGAAGACTATCTGAAAAAGAAAGCAATTAATTTGTTGCAATAATCAAAGCGAGACCTCAACCCAAGTGAAATTATGAGGCTGGACCTAAAGAGATCTGTGTATAAATTATTACAAGCTCAATAGTCTAAATGTTGTAAAGAAGAGTAAAGCAAATTCCTCTACATTAATAAGAAGCTCTACAAGCTAATGAATCCCGGCATTGTCTGCTCAGACACGTCCAGGAGAAAGAAAAAAACATAAACTGCGAGAAAACTTTCAAAGTTGCCATCTGGGTAGACGCCTTAAGGGTTCAAGCTTGCTTGAGCAATATTTCAGCCTGTGTCCTGGAGCACCATGAAAGTCCGGAGGGGCACCATCTTTAAAAAAAATTAAAACCGTCAAACACACAAATAAAGTGCAGGTGGCACCATATTATTACTGCTCATCTGTCTCTAGATCCACAGACTCAAAATGTCAGGGTTTTGACACTTCCTCCCAGTTTTAGTTTCAGTTCTGTCTTGCCCCGCCTGTGTCCCATCTGCCCTGATTGTGTCTGCACCTGTGTCTCGTCTTGTCTCGTTATCCCCTCAGTATATCTTGTCTTGTCATTCCTTGGTTCCCTGTCGGTCCGTACTGTTCCCTCCTCCATGTGCTCCCAGTTTTGTTCTTTGTTACTTGTGGTTTTTGATCCTGCTCTGCAGCGCCTTTTTTTTTTTTTGCCTTTTTATGGAATAAATCCCTTTTGTTTTTGAGAACTCCTGCCTCCAGCCTCCCTCTGTCTCCTGCACTTGGGTCCTAGAAAACCGTACCATGACAGAACGGACCGACCAGGTGGACCCAGCGGGAGACTACCTCACCATGTTGGACTTTCTCTGCCGTGAAGCGGCTAAAAACGTGCGCTGGGCCGAGGAGGATTATTGTGACCCCTTTTGGGGAACACGCCTGGCTCTGGGTGGGCCCAGGAGCCTGCAGGCGCAGGGGAAGCGACGGCATCAGCGCCAGCCCCAGCCTGTTCCGGTGGGGGCCCTGGACGCACCTCTTCCTGTTCCCGAGGTGGTCCTGGACGCATCCCAGCCTGTTCCCCCCTTCTGGGGAACATGCCTGGCTCGAGGCGGGCCCGGGGGTTCTCAGCCCCAGGGGAAGCGACGGCGTCAGCGCCAGCCCCAGCCTGTTCCTGCTCTAGCGGTGGTCCTGGACGCATCGCCCCCTGTTCCTGCTTTAGCGGTGGTCCTGGAGGCATCGCCCCCTGTTCTGGCTCCAGCGGTGGTCCTGGACGCCTCAGCTCCTGCCCGAGTTCCTCCTCCGGTGATGGTTCCGGACCCCCCCCAGTCAGCTCCGAGGACCCGTGCCCCCCCTCAGCCAGCTCCTAGGACCCGTGCCCCCCCTCAGCCAGCTCCGAGGACCCGTGTTCCGTGCATCCGAGGGCCCGCCCTGGATGTGGACTGTGGGGACATCTGGGATCTGTCCCTTGAGGGGGGGCCAGCGCCCCGGACCCGGGTACCCCCGGAGCCGGGGCCTCGGACCCGGGTATCCCCGGAGCCGGCGCCTCGGACCCGGGTACCCCCGGAGCCGGCGCCTCGGACCCGGGTACCCCCGCAGCCAGCGCTGCCAGCACCCCGAACCCAGGTTCCCCCGCAGCCAGCACCACGGACCCGGGTCCCCACTCGGGCAGCTCCGGGGATCCTCTGCCCCCCGACGCCGGCTCCCCGCATCCTGTCTGCTCCAGTTCCGGCTCCCCGCATCCTGTCTGCTCCGGTTCCGGCTCCCCGCATCCTGTCTGCCCCTGTTCCGGCTCCCCGCCTCCTGTCAGCCCCGACTCCGGATCCTGAGGCGGTCCCGCAGCCCTCTGTTTCTGAGGCGGTCCCGCAGCCCTCTGTTCCTGAGGCGGTCCCGCAGCCCTCTGTTCCTGAGGCGGTCCCGCAGCCCTCTGTTCCTGAGGCGGTCCCAGAGCCCCGTCAGGTTCCCGAGTCCCGTCAGGTTCCCGAGTCCCGTCAGGTTCCCGAGTCCCGTCAGGTTCCCGAGTCCCGTCAGGTTCCCGAGTCCCGTCAGGTTCCCGAGTCCCGTCAGGTTCCCGAGTCCCGTCAGGTTCCTGAGTCCCGTCCAGTCTCAGAGCCCCGCCAAGAATCCCCGTCACGCCCCCCGCCAAGACCCACGCCAAGACCCAGGCCTAGGCCTCGGGGACGCCCCCCCGAGCTCTCTCGCTGGTCTGCTCGGTCCCGAGGGCGGCCCCCGGAGCTTTGGCCGTATGTGGCCTCGGAACAGAAAGATGCAACTCGTTAATTGCACAATTATGTAAGATAAATAAACATTGCTATGGCTAAAGTGACACAACTATGAGTGTTATAAACTATTATCACTGTCAGCTGGGGTGGGTTCTCCAAAGGAGGATTATTAGCCAGATAACCGTATTTGAGTATGCCTGAGGAGCCCCTCCCGAGTAACCCCCACGTACACCATACATATATGCATATCACTTTTTCAGAACCACAGATTTAACCTGTATTATCCCCCTCAATACTTGCCATGCAATGGAATTCGTTCCACTCTCCCTTATGAAACAAACTTTTCATAAAAAATGAAAACGTAATGACATACTGGGGACGCAGTGCAAAGTCTCACGGTCTTCCACAGAATATTGAAAGTGTATGGTCAAGTGTTGGACCTACGATGGACATTGATAGAATTATTAATACTTTAATCCAGTGAAAAGATGTCAATTATCAGCAAACTCAGTGGAGAACAACACAACATGATAAAGATCTTACATTAATGAGCCATGCTTATCTCTGGAAAGACAGCTACTGATTGATTTTTGGAAAGAAACCTGGGAAAAAAGAGAAGATTATATTATTTAAACCGAAACATATTCAACTGAAAAGAAATGTAATGAAGTACATCAAAGGAAAAAACAAAATAGACATATGACTGCATATTATTAGAGTTCAGTGCCTGCCGGGCATCTAATGTTTCTCATCCATCAGCTTCTGCTTTTGTGCCTCCCCTAGCTCTAAACACAACCCAAAGAACATTAATAGATACTTAGAAACATTAAATGAGACCCCAGGTCATTGCATCTATGTGTTGGCAACAACAAGACTTTGAGCAGATTTTCAAGTTTGAGGACTTCTAATTAGTCTCCAGAGGTCCTTCTGTGTTCTTCCTCTCATCATATGATATGGCTTTGCTGAACAATAAGACTTACTAAGGGGTGAATGGGAAATTAATGAACCCTTTTAAGAAAATGGAAGGGAAGGCAAATTGTCTCATGCTGGCAACAAGTTTTCACACACAGTGGGAAAGGGAGATACGTTTTGGAAACGCATCCAAAAAATATAAATAGCCACTAAACACTCCAGTTTTCCACAAATTTTTACTTGTTTGTGTACATTGTTTCCTCAAATGCAATCCAAATTTTTCATTTCTCTGAAGACTGACAGCCACGGTGGCAGCCATCACCAGATTGCCATTTGAAGACCAATTGTAAGCCTCTCAAGAGGAGAAGCCCCAGGAAGTGTGCTCCGAGCCTGGGATCCTAATGATCAAAGTGAAATGTTTGTCGACTGAAATCAATAGCATCAGGATGCCTGGAAATTGCTATTAAAGATCATTATTGATCGGGCAGCAGTAGTTCAGTGACTGAGCGAGTGGTCTTGCAGACTTATATCAGTGAACGTTTCCTAGGTTGTCATCTTCTGAAGGATTACCGCGGCGGAATTGTAATCAAGTCAGAGCTGCGTTTTGGTTACTGGGTGAAGCCCTCAGTGAATTGCAATATAGTGGCATTTCATTTCTGGTCACACAAGTGACATGTAACCAGTTTAAACTATTGTGATACAGAGGAAACTAAGATAAGATACAATGTAAGGTGTGTATCCCTGTAGTTTACACTGACCATTAAAAACATTTGAATCAGCAATGACCATTTAGAGCGACTAAACATTATTACTGTCATTAATTTTGGACATTATTATTTTACTGGCTCCTAAATTGAGCACTTCATCAAAATGTCTTCTTGTGAAAAATATCTATCATTGTTTTGCAAGCACCAAGCTGACATTATGAGAATTCTTGCTATGTTCCTAACAATCCAGTTTAAAAGATTCACAACTGAGATTCAAATTATGTTCTTCATTTAATTGTGCGTTGTTAGCTTAAATATGGACTTGGATGAAGATCAGATCATATTTTCATGATTTCATCTATCATATCAGAATATTTACTTCTTAACTTGAACAGCTCCCTGTCTCTCCACAACGCAGCCAAACTTAGGAAATCTTTTTTCTTTTATTTGTGAAGGCTGTGTTGATTGTGGAGCTCATTTTCAGATGTCTGGAAGGCCCCAAAGCTTCACGCACCATCACATTCAAAATCTTAATCATAAAATGAGTAACCACTTTATTCATTGATATCATTTTTGGTATGCAATTCAATATGCAAAACATGGTTTAAGTGGCGTTAAGGTAAAAAACAAAAAACAAAAGAATTAAAACATAAATAAAACATAAAAATACTTAACATATAGGAACATATTCTGTGCTCTTTTAATCACTGTCATATTTATCTTTCAGCTATTACTATAACTTTCCAATCTGTCTTAGTTGCTCCACCACATGGTTACCTCTTTGACGACATCTGTATGTCATCATTCGATATCCATTCCACCACCTCATGAAAAGACATTGGCAGCTTCTTTTACTGTTGGTTCCGCTGGGCAGAAATTCATAAAGTCGGAAGAAATCCTAATCAGTGTGGAAACTTTTTCTCAACAGAGTATCGTATCTCAGTAAATCCCAGAAGTTAATGACCGCTGTGCCACAGAGGTTTTTCTCTGTTTTTCACCAGATCCTGGATTTTTGGAATTCCCCAGATTCTGCTGCGCAGCAGTTTTTCAGCGCGGCATGTAGCATCTCATTAGCACCGGTCACTGATCAAGTGTGACAGACATGAAACCTGACACGTGCTGCAAAACTCCACTATACATTTCTCCTTGTTGCCCATAATGCTTGAAAAACAGCTTGTGTAATTACTATTCCTTGTTGACCCTTGGCTCAGCGTTTTCCTTTTCCGCTTGTATGATTCTGTATCTTTCAATTCATTTTCCCCTTTGAAAGAGTTGTTCCGAACTCTAGCACAGTCAAACATTTATGTTCATGAAAACATATAGCCACACTGGAACCACAGGAGAAATGTTAATTTTGACTCTATTATTTGTCCTTTGGGATAAAAAAAGAATTGAGTCCAACTCTCATGCTGCGTGTATATTTGTGTTAATGATTTATTCATTAGGATGGCCTCAAACTTTGTGTGTGTTTTCATACATGCATGTATATAAAAAGCATTTACATTATATTTTCTTAAAACGCACTCAAGCTGCGCAGTGTTAGTTCCAGCATTAAACGGGCCCATGACAGTAACAAATAAATGGGCAAAAAGGCTCATAAGAAGTCAAACTATGGCCGTACATGTTGCAGGATTAACGGGACTCTCTTTATGCATGAACATGCACACACACAAAGGCTAAAGTAACACATTCACACACAGAAAAGAAGCTATAATACCACAGCCAACTGGCCCTTGAGCATCAGTGTGGAGGGGCCGCAGTGTAAGCTCTACTTTATCTGCTCTTTCCCTTTGCCTTCGTCCCCTTAGCACTGACAGCTGCTTCCTAACGAAGCCCACTCTCATCCAAGCAGACCCTGTGATAATGAGGCTCTGCCCAGAACTACAGGCAACCAGGGAGCAATGTCAACAGCTCGGAGCTGACCCCCTGAACAGGCTTGCTTCTCTTCGTTCACAGACAGAGCAAAAGCTGCACCTCATTGTTTGGGGTGAGAGACGATCCTTGCCTCGGGGAATTGCCCATGTCCAATACTTACACTGAGCCGAAACAGTCAAGAAGCTCAATGTGCATACATATGTGCGTATTCATGAATGCACACAGTCAGGCAGGCATTCACAAGCGGACATGATGTGGAAGAGAATAAAAATTGATATATATATACTTCAGAGGTGGAGATTTTAACAGTGGCAAATCTAAACTTTACCACAAATATAGACATATTACAAAAAACAAACATCCCTAAACCCCTGTTTTATTTTTGCATTGAACAAACCAAAACCAGCGTTGGCCAAAGGAAGCAGCCAAAACCTTCATGGAGAATCATCAGTCTTTTTTTTTAATGCTTATCATTTGAGGAGATATATTCAGTTGCTACTGCATTAAGTGAATTGGCTGCACTTCTGCTGAAAATACTTGATAGTTTGATCAAATTAGTATATTTCAACATATCCGATACATTTCTGGAAAAAAATAAATCTTGAGTCTTGACCTAAATTAAATCCGAGCTTGTTATAAAATGTAGAATCTCAGTGCCTTCATCTGTTCATGGTTAAAATTATTAATAGAGAGAGTCTGCAAAACACACTGCTTGTGACATATCGATGCGAGTCCATCTCTCCAGTGCAACCCTTAGTGGAGCAGACCCCTTAAAAGAGCCTGTGTTTGCATTGTGTTGTTCCACAAACCCAATATTAATCACGCTGGATAAACTTTGCAATCGACAAGTAACATCCTTTGTTGAATAAGTCAACTAATCTGTGCCAGTTTGCAGACTGTGAACTAGAATAAGAGCAGCCAAGGGATAGCTGGATAGAAAATAAGTAAATAAGGACTTTTAACTCATTGTTGCTGGTTAACTGACAGTCTCAATAAGTTCCAATCTAGTTTAATGAAATAAATTGATTCATACCGTGGACAAGAAAGCACTTAATAGAAAAGATAGCAACTACAAAAACCTGGTCCAACTACAGTTTGGTGACACTGAAATACCAGCAGTTTTGTCAACTAAGCTCCAACAAAATAAATGCTTGCAGTCAGTTCCCGAGATATCATTGCTCCCACCCGATTGTACTGTGTTGTAAAGCACATCATGCTTACTGTAAAACAGCAACAAATAGTTGTCTAACTAGGTATATTACTCAAAATCAAGCAGTAGCAACCATGACAAAATGTGTTAGACACTTAGAGATATGTTTGATTTCTGAATTAATTACAAACGTGTTAGCGATATTACCAATAGTGAATATTTTATTACTGCAGGCCTCATTCCAGATACATCTGTCTAGTGTGGCTGTAGCCATCAATGCACGTGGACTAACACTAAGAGCTATAATGTCCATACCTCTTTCTGTACTCGTGAACTTAGTAATACTTGGTCTGGTTTGTTAGTCCAAAAGTACAGCCGTTGGTGATGGCAGAGTGAAGCAGGAAGCTGGATCTGACCGATACTAAGTGCTTGGCCCTCTGGTACAGAAAGTATGTACACAAAAATTTCCTACGACTGTAATTATCTTGCAACCCACACGTTTCCAGATTTCCCTTTAGTGTGCTACAACACCTCGTTGCATTTATCCAGAGTAAACTTTAAGTTAGTCCGTGTGAAATAAGCAGCATCTCTTTTCTTCCTAAACTTATTGTGAGCTGAATTGATAGCTGCTGAACTAGTGATGCATGATTCAATTGAATGTGTTGTCATATTTAACATGTCATCAACTAAGTGGAGAAAGTTTAGGTCTGTACTTTCAGTCCAGAATTATGTACCCCAGCCCAACTGCACCACCACATCACTTGTGGGACTTGCATTTCTCTTAATTAATCAATTGTTCAGGCTTTCCCTAGCGATTCTTTGCATATTAAATTAAAACTGTGTGCTAATTGTTAATATCAGTTAAAGATAATTACATACTACACAACATTCACATTATTTATTTGAATGGAAGAAGTCAAATGTGGTGTCATGGATAGTTGCAGCCACAGTTATAATTGCACCATGTTAAAAACATAGCACATTTCAAAATGTAATCTTTTGTTGTTGTTGTTTTTTTTAAATCTACGTAGGAGTATTGTTCTGGAAAAATACATTATTTGCTTTTCAAAAAATATTTGTATTTATTTATTTATTCATCCATTTACTTTTTCTTATGTGGGTTTTATGTGGCAGGGGCAGCAGCCTTAAAAAAAGAGGCCCAGACCTCTTTGTCCATCGCCTCTAGCTCCCTCGAGTGAATATCAAGGTGTTCCCAAGTCAGTTCAGAGATATAACCCTTCCATAGGTCTGCCAGGGGGCCTCCTCTCGGTCAGACACCTCCCTAGGGAGCCGTTCAGGAGTCATCCTAACCTGATGCCTGAACCACCTCAACTCCCTCGCCTTGATGTGGAGGAGCAGCGACTCTCCTCAGGGATCCAAATGGTGAAACTTCTAACCCTGTATCTAAGGGAGAGTCTACCCTCACACTCATGCTTGCCCTCTGGAAATGTTATAGGTTCCATTGCCGCTAACGCATCGTCAGTGGCCTCAGTAGCTGCCAACGGAGTTCCATGAGAAGCTGATCATTCATGCCAAACTGCCTCCCCTGGTTCATTCTCCTCCATCCATATTTTGTCCTGGCTTTATTGGCATCCAGCTAGCATCAAATTGATGAGGTCATGCTGATGTGGACGTACAGGTAGTACATATTAGCTGTGTCCCAATTCAGGGGCTGCGTCCTTCGAGGGCTGGATTTGAAGGCCGATTACGTCACAGCGGCGCGCTGAAGGCTGTCCCATTTCGAAGGCTCCTTCAAATGCAGCCCACAAATGCAGCCTTCTTTTCCCGCTGTTTGAAGGATCCATCGGTTGTATCCTCCGTGGCCCACCATATCCCAAGATTCATTGCGCACAGTCAGAAAAATATTTATTTCCAGAAAAATATTTTCAGATTCAAATTTTTTCAGAAAAATATATTATTTCCGCCGGCGCCGGCAGACACGCCTCTCTTCCTCCTCCAACAAAATAAAAAACAAAAAAAAACAAAAACAAAACTTCTGGCTCCATTTCTTTTTTTTTTGGTTCTTTCTTTCTTTTCTATCGTGTTTTCTTTCTTTCTTTCTTTCTTTCTTTCTTTCTTTCTTTCTTTCTTTCTTTCTTTCTTTCTTTCTTTCTTTCTTTCTTTCTTTCTTTCTTTCTTTCTTTCTTTCTTTCTTTCTTTCTTTCTTTCTTTCTTTCTTTCTTTCTTTCTTTCTTTCTTTCTTTCTTTCTTTCTTTCTTTCTTTCCTATCGTGTTTTCTTTCTTTCTTTTCTATCGTGTTTTCTTTCTTTCTTTCTTTCTTTCTTTCTTTCTTTCTTTCTTTCTTTTCTATCGTGTTTTCTTTCTTTCTTTCTTTCTTTCTTTCTTTCTTTCTTTCTTTCTTTCTTTCTTTCTTTCTTTCTTTCTTTCTTTCTTTCTTTCTTTCTTTCTTTCTGTCTATCTTGCTGTCTGTCTATCTTTCTTTCTTTCTACTTTGTTTAGTGACGTAGGACAAGGGCGGGAACAGCTGGTGACGCAACCAGGAAATCCCCCACAGGCTAGACCGTCTCATTTCACTAGCGTCCGTCCAGCCTTCGGTATGGCCTTTGAAGGCGTGGCCTACGAAGACCGCGTCCTCAGAAGGACGCAGCCCCTGAATTGGGACACAGCTATTGTCTCAGCCTTGCAGGATCCTCCATTTCTCATTCTAGAGTCTTGAGGTGTTGCTGACGGGTTTCTTCTGTGAACCGTATTTTTACATGGGTACCAAATACATCAAATATGTCTACATATGTTTGGAGATAAGTTCAATATGAGTTACACATGGGTTAAAAGCATGTTACTCATAAGTTAGAAATGTGTTTTAGGTATGCTAGACATTATTTCTATGTATATTGATTTATGAGTAACTTACAAGTAGTGTTTGCTCTTAACTTCTATAACCTACCCATAACTTATTCGACACACCAGGGTATTTGACACATTTTTCATACGTTGCCATACGCTGGCTAAATCATCAAAGTGTTACAGGGCCATCATGAAAAAAAAAAAGAATTATTAAAGTTTTCTGTGAAACACCTGCAGCAGAGTTTAATTAAGTAATACTCTGTTTTCCAGATCAATTTCAGAGCCTTAGAAGTAAACAACTTGGATGTAGAAGGTGTGAAAATCACATTTTCCAAAGGCTTTTGGACTTTGTGTGTATGTTTGTGTGACATAATTTTTAGGATATTGTGTCTTATCTCTTCCCCTGCATGATCCTCGCCAGGTTCACTTAAATTGTCCCCGGTTCCTATTAACAATGATGATGGTTCCTGCTGGCCACTTCCTCTGTGGTGTGGCCGTTAAATCCTCGGTGGTGCACATGGCAACATGTAAGAAGCTTATGGTGGAAGTGCAGCCATCACAACTGAGATTCAAGCAGTTCATAAACCACCTGAATTAGATATAAATACCTGCTGCTGGGCCTGGTCTGTGAGCAGATACGACGAGCTAAATTATTTCCCTATTTACTGTGAAGCTTTGCAGAAGTTTTGAAATGTTCGGCACCTCATATATTCGTCTAAGTGTAAACGTAGTTGGATGATGCACATTGAAAATGGTCTCTTAATTTTGTCAGTGAAGGTGCTAGCTCTTTTTACGATTTTAGGGTGCTCTGTATTTATGTCCAATAGTCAAAAAGTTGGCAGCCTATGACAGTCTAATTTAATTACTGAAAGTAGAGACCTGTTTAGGGCTGTCAAAAGCCATAGAGTAATAGACATACTAATCCTTTTTTTTCACTGCAGCTATGCTTCACATTGGAAAACTGGGAATCCATCTATTCCTTTTGTCCCTGAAACCCATTCAAAATATGTCTAAATATGGCAGATAATTAAATCTGTGCCACATGGAAGTAGCCTCAAGCATAATATACCTGAGAGAATATAGTATATATGAGAGATCTAGGACACGGTGAATAGGATGGCGGCAATAGCGGTCTGACCAGTAGTGCATCTGCAGTGCACAGTATGACCCTTAATGTGTCAAGCCACACAAAATAACAAGGTGACACCATCTCAGATCAGTTTCAAAACATGAAACTGATGAACACTCGTGTCTTTTATTCAGAATACAGTTTCAGAAGTTTGGCAAATATGGGACCGAAGACTTCTCCATCAGCAGCATGAATCTGAATGTATCCCATGAGGGTGAAACTATTCAGCAGACACTAAACTGTGTTTCAGGAAACACAGAGGCTAACAAGGTAGAGGTGCTTTGCTCTGTTGTTAAAGTCAAAATTGGCAAATTACATTTAATCTCCGAACAGTAAATGGAGATGTGCTAAAACAGACAAGAGAATCATTAGATAACAATCATTACATAACCATGGAGTTCTATTTGTTCTGTAACACAGGCCTTAAGGGTTTTCTCATAATTTGCTCTCCATTGTAAGAAAGACAATCACACACTATCCTCCTCAAACCATTTTTTTCTGAGCTGACATTGCAAACGACTTAAACCAAGAAAGTATTTCATTAGAAGAAAAAAAAGAGATTTAAATCAGAATGTGCATGAATAGAAGAAACCATGCCGTGGTCCAGCTGAACACATGGGTGAAGCCTTTTCAGTTTCAGTGTTATTACACTGTCTAGGAAAAAAATAATCTTCTAATCTCTGTTCTTCGTTTTGGCTCAGACAAACAGTTGGGGCTCATTTACATTAATTTAAGGGTCCTGTGTTTGTCTTTGATTTACTTCTGAAAAGGAACATCATAATTAACTCTGGAGGTATTGTGCTCTGTGAAAATATGTTACCTGCAAAATTCATTAACTTGCTTTTAATTATAAAGTTGAGGCAACTTTGCCGGTTTGCACACGCTGTCAAAAAATAAGATTCTACATTGCCTTCCTTTGGTAGGACAAAATCACATAAGCCAGACTTCTGCAGTGTGGTGTCCGGTTGTCTTGGGTGAGAGCGACATGCGATAAAACAGAAAATTAATCACATTTTATAATGAAACAAACATCCATCCATCCATTTTCTACCGCTTATCCGTTACTGGGTCGCAGAGATGCCCAGACTTCCCTCACCCCAGACACTTCCTCCAGCTCTTCCGAGGGGAGTCCGAGACGTTCCCAGGCCAGCCGAGAGACATAGTCTCTCCAGCATGTCCTGGGTCTGAAACAAACATGCAAAACATACAAAAAGAAAATCGTAGCATTAGTTAGTATTACTAGAAAAAATACATCTTGGTGAATTGGTTTTAAAGCCAAAGCCTTCAGATGGATGTTTCTTTTCAAATCATTTAGATATGTTGACAAGCTGAAAAAGCATACTAAGACTTAGATTATTGAAAATTTTATTATTCATATTTAATCATTTTGATCATCTTAAATATTTATAAATACCCTCCATTTACACTGAGCAAAGCTGTTCCAGTTTGGTGCTCAGTTTTGCAATCATAAAGGTGTTTGTTTGTGTCAGTATTTTCATGAAACTGAATGATGCTCTGCATGTTAAATGCCTGTCCAGTGAGCTGCGGGAAACAAAATCATCTCCACACTCTTGGGTAAGCTGAATACATGTCACCATCCTGAATGAATAATTTAAGCCTCAAAGTGTACTTCAAAGCTGCACACCAGGTGGTGAGTCTCCCCAACAGCTGCCTCGAAGCCCAGCCGACAGTCAAAGATCGAGCAAAATGATTTTCTCCAAATGTTCAACAAAACTGTGTCCGGGTGATAATATTGTGTTGGAGTACAATCATACCTGGCAGCCAATATTCCTGCACCATCCTTTTCAGCTTCTGTTCAAGGGGACTACAGTCAAACAGTGGGTTTTTCTGATGAAAAGAAAAGCTGAAATTGAAGGGGAAGGTACCCACCTGGAAGATGATGCTATGTCTATTTGCCAAAAGCATCTTCATGGCTTCTCAACTTCAATAGCGCATTGTGTAGAGTGGAACTTGTTGTGCCATCCACTGATGATGAGGACCCTCAATGGAACTCCAGTAGATGTTGGCAGTCTTCATCTGGCCATCACTGCCTTTGCAAGCAGTGGGTCATGCTGCGTGTATGGTCTGTTTATCTGTTGAAGCACAGAATTGCATGAGCATTTTACAGAAATTGAAGCTTGGAACAACTTTGTAGGGAGAAAGTGTTGACTGGATTCATACGTTTTCAGTTCAAGCTTGCAGGATACATTTTTTCTTGGGCTGGTTTTGTTTTGAATTTGATGGTGAAGGACATCTGCATTGATTTGTTCTGCTTTAAATGTCTTAAACTCTCTGATACTGAGAAAAAGTGCAGCAAAATGCATATTTCCAGGCCAAAAAAGGAAACCCCACCCCATACGCAGTCAAATCCAGAAATCCTACAGGATTGAATCATTTGCTATCATAACTATGTCAGCTGCAACATGTATAAATGTGATCTTATGAAGAGTATACAGTAAACTTGCCATTTTCTTGGAAAACACAATACAGATTATTTGCAGAAATAATACATTTTTTTATATCTATTTCTAACTCAGTTTTTTATCCACACTTATGACAGTTATGTGGTTATTATTGGTCTATTTTTCACATTATATTTAAATGCAGAATGGTGGTATGGTGGTTGGCACAGTTGCCTCACAGCTAGAAGATTCACAATTTATATCCCCACTGAGGTCCTTCTGTGTGCAGTTTATATGTTTCTGTGTGGGTTTTTGCCTGATCCTCCAGCTTCCTCCCACAGTCCAAAAACAACAGAATTTCAGGATGACTGGTGATTCTAAATTGGCCTTAGGAGTCAGTGAGTGGTGAAGTGAATTGCACACACAATATAACATAAATTACTACCATTTATAAAATAAAACTGGTTATCAAGAGTTAGAAAATGATCACACCGGCATCTTGTGTGCTTCATAGAGAATGGCTTTAGAAATGGAATTTGGTCATGAGACAGAGAAAAGAAAAACAACCAAATGAAAATTGAGTGAGGGTTATGTGAAGAAATAAATTCATGATCCATTGAGCAATCTTTCATTTTCATTGACTTATTAAACAAAGTTTTTGTGGGAGGCAAATGATTGAGCTCCTGTGGAACTCACTATATCTTCCCACTTAACACAGAAGCCAGTGCGCACCAAACCCTGCAGGCTGACAACACTCACCAAACAAATAACGGCAACACATCCAGAGGCAGTCTGGAATAAATTGTTGGTTTAACCCCGAAGCAACAACCCCCCCCCCCCTCCAACTTTTCAATAAGCAGATACACATTCCTACACATCCGAACTAAAAACAGGGTTTGACAGGCAACGTGGCTCACTACTGCCAAGCTGCCGGGAAGGTTGTCAGTGTTATGGGTCACTGTGTTAATTGTTTTCAGTTTCATGGCAGTTATCATTTATGGCTTCCTCAGCTGCAGTCGTCATGTCGCATTTTTGTAAAGACAAAAAAAATTGAAGCAAATGACTGTCAGTACTCACCCCAAGTCACATCATTCTGACAATGTGCAAGTGGAGGGCTTATTCCCCCCGGAATAATGGTAAACCTGGAATAATGCGTTTTAGACAGCTTACAAAGAATTAAAATGACCTAACTTGAATATATACATTTTTTTTTTAAATATTGGATTAAAACTCAAATTAAACATATTAGCTGAGACAAACTTATTTTTTCTCAGTAGTTTTATAGGCTGGCTGTGCAAGTACAATGTTTATCAAGCCAAATGGAGATGCTTTGACTCACACCTTAGGAAAAATTCTGATTGTAAAAGTCAAGAGGAAAGGCTGTCAAGGCACCATCAGATGAAAATCAGCTCAAATGGTTCAAGATTATCATATGTTCTGCAAGTGAAAATTCCCTGTCGACAGCATGTTAAACTACATAGCTTCCACTTTGTCATTCTGGTTGTTCGCATAGACAGGAAACCAGCAGACATCGTCATCGTCTGTAGCAGACATCGCTAATTGGGCAGCGTGCATTTGTTTGTGGCCTTGGTGAGGCCCTGACTACAAATTAAGATGAAGGCATCAGTTTCAAACTAATTCAACCTCATCTCAGCAAAATGGCTATTTTTGACATAAAAACAAAACAAAACAAAATAGTCCCCTGTGTTTTGTGTGGAGTTCCTCCAAGTACACCAGCTTATTCTCACAGCCCATGCTACTAACCGCATACATTGCAATATTTCATTGGTGATTTTAAACTGACTATAAAAGTACGTGTTTGTTTTTTTTTTTGGTCTGTGTGACTGACTACCTGTTCAGGTTGCACTTCACCTCGCTCCTGATGACAGCTGTGGTAGGATCAGGTCCCCCATTACCCTGAGCAGGATGAAGGAGGAAGAAGATAGATCAATATTGCTTTGACAAATCTTGCCACAGGAAGGGTGTTCCTGGTTTCTTTTTCTAAAAATCCAATATTTAAAAACTGAATATCTCCAATTAGTCCTGTATGGTAATGTTGACATTTTTGGTTCTGCATTAATTAAACGGATTCTAAACCATTTCTTTACTCCATGCTCATGCTCCACCTCAAATATTGTAGATGAAAACTCTCCTTTTAGTCCTTTTAGAAGCTCTGCATTGTGCTTAAATTTATAATGTATTTCAGATAATAAACTACTACAACACAATTATAATTGATTGTGCCTTTATTGAACAAACACATTACATTTTCACATTGCTAAAGAGAAAGGTAAGTGAACCCCTTGGAGGTAATAACCCTTTGGGAGCAATCACTTCAAGCAGATGCCTTCAGTAACTCTGGATCAGATCTGCACAGTGTCCGTGAGGATTTGTTGACCAATCTTTTTTGCAGAACTGCTTCAGGTCTGACACATTCAGGATGTCTGCTGTGAACTGCTATCTTGGATTATTTACACAGCATATCTGTGAGGTTAAGGTCTGGGCTCTTCCTGGGTCACAGCAAAAGGCGTATTGTTTTTCTTTTTCTGAGGCCATCCTGTGGTGAGATTACTGTGAGGCTTAGTTTGATGCTTCGTGTCACTGTCTTCACCCCACTTCTATTAAGCTTCAGTTAGCAGACAGCCACCCTGTTATTATCTTGTGGTATATTTGGTCAATTTGGAATATCATTTTCCCTCCAATGTCAGCAAGTGGTCAAGACCCCGGGCAGCGAGCAAGCCCAATTCATGCTGGGTCCCTCACCATTCTTCCCTGCTAAGATTATGTTTTTATGCCATTGTTTGCATCAAACATAGTGCTGCTGAGTATTCCTGAACAGGTCTACATATGTTTTATCACCCCACAAAACATTTTCCCAGGAGCAGTGCAGCTTGTCACGATGCTCTTTGAAAAACTTCAATTTTTCTTTTTATGTTTTGGAAAGCAACAGCTTCTGCAGAGTTCTGCCACTCACACCTGTTTATTGACTTGCAAATGGTAGTACAGAGATGTTTGCTGGCTCCAAAGATTTTATCAAGCCTTTAACTGTTACATCTGGGCTGTGTTTTTTCTTTTTACCTCATTAACAATCCTCTATTATTCTTTTTGACCCATCTTGGCTGGGCACCTTTAACAGTCAGACAGTTTGACAAACTGTGCACTGATGGACATCTAAACCCTCTGAAATTGCTCTGTATCTTAGTTAACTGTTCTTGATTGCACGCCTTTAGAGATTTCTTTTTTGTGAAGCATATTTCACACCAGCAGATGCTTCACGTGAACTTAAAATGTTTGAGAGTATTTTTTATTCATTAAAGTAGCTAAACAACACCTCCAAACAAATGTGCTTGGTTTATGGCAGTGCTTTAAGTGGAAAAAGGTGCTCCCCCTATTGACCTGCTGTGATAGAAGGTGATATGTATACATTGTATACATTGTAGCATATGTAGCATATGTATACATTGACAGACAGTCAGTCTGTCAATGTACAGTCTGACTGTCTGTCTGTCTGTCTTTGTACAGAAATTACAAAGAACAAAGCCATTTCTAAATCAAATGGGAAATATTATTGGATAAATAAAGATATTAAATAAAAGCATTCAGTATTAGAGCCTGGCTTGTACAAACTCATGCCACTTCATTAATATAATTTAACCTTTTACCTAAAAAATACAGTACATCTTCAAAAACTCAGTATGTTGACCAGCCATACACAGAGTCTCTGCATAAAAATGTTGAATATCAAATTGTTCATGGTCAACATTACAGCCTTGATCATTTTTCCTCCACTTTTCTTCTCATTTGAAACACCTACATCCATTATATAAGTCCCGGTACGCTCCCTACGCTGGAAAAAAGTGCCTGTGTGCTGAGGGGAGGGGGATTTAAGTGTGAGTAATGCATACCGGTGCATTCTGGCCCACTTAAAGCACTGGATTATGGTTCATGTATTAGTTTGTAGGTTTGATTAGTTTGGCCTCCAGCACAGGAAATTTAAAATTGTTCTTGAAATTGTTTTTGTAAATTTGTTTTGTAGGTTTCCAGCTAACTATAAAAAATACATTAGAATACAATCCTTTTAAGAGGTTTAACTGTCTGCTTTCAATTGCCCCCTGCTGTTTTGTTCTGTTGTTAAAATGCTCCGCAGTTTTTAAGATTTTTAGATTTTAAGAGCTGCACTGAATGTTAAGAGGAGTCTGATGAGGAGGTGGGGTGAGTGTGTGAGGGAGGACAGGAGTCTGGTTGTGAGGGAGAGTGGTATGGAGAGTGAGACTGCTACAGCTTATAATCACCTCCTCCTCTATCCTTTCATCACATATAGTTGGACGTTACAATATACAGTATATATATATATATATATATATATATATATATATATATATATATATATATATACACATACATATACACACAGTCCGTCAGGAAAGTATTCAGAACGCTTCACTTTTCCCACATTCTTTTATGTTACAGCCCTATTGATAATAGGAATAAATTCTTTTTTTTTTTCTCAGAATTCTAGACAAAACAGCCCATAATGATATGGAGCCAAATCAGGGCCAAAAGTTTTGGTAATTTGAAAATAAAATTTGAACCTGAAATTTTTTTTTACAGTTTCAGTTTTATTTTTTTCAGTATCAGATCTTTTTTTCAGTTTCAAATCTTTTTATTTCAGTTTCAAATCTTTTTTTTTCAGTTTCACGTCTTTTTTTTCAGTTTCACATCTTTTTATTTCAGTTTCACTTCTTTTTTTTTCAGTTACAAATTTTTTTTTCAGGTTCAGACTTTTGGCCCGGATCTGGCGTGGGGGGCGTGGCATCAACTGAGAGGGGCGTGGCATCATGAGTGACAGCAGAACAGAGAAGGCGGGGGACCTTCCTCAGTCATGTTGCCTTCAGGAAACGTAGGTTGCAGAAGTTATCAGTAGAAGTATGAATCAACACTGTATATACACTATATTCACGTGATTGGCAGTGGAAAAAACTGATATTAGTGACACATTTCTGTTTGAAAGGCTGTTTTAGACCGTACTTGGCACCAATCGCAGTATAAAAGCAATAAACTATGCCAGACTGTACAGTTCAACAGCCACACTTTAAAGTTTGACATTTCCCACTTCTACATACTACCAAGTACGGTCTAAAACAGCTTTTTAAACAGAAATGTGTCACTTATCCGTTTTTTCCACTGCCAATCACGTGAATATGGTGTATATACAGTGTTGAATCATACTTCTACTGATAACTTCTGCAACCTACGTTTCCTGAAGGCAACATGACTGAGGAAGGTCCCCCGCCTTCTCTGTTCTGCTGTCACTCATGGTGCCACGCCCCTCTCAGTTGATGCCACGCCCCCCACGCCAGATCCGGGCCAAAAGTCTGAACCTGAAAAAAAAATTTGTAACTGAAAAAAAAAGATTTGAAACTGAAAAAAAGATTTGAAACTGAAATAAAAAGATTTGAAACTGAAAAAAAGATCTGATACTGAAAAAAATAAAACTGAAACTGTAAAAAAAAAATTTCAGGTTCAAATTTTATTTTCAAATTAGCAAAACTTTTGGCCCTGATTTGGCTCCATATAATGACAACATGAAAGAAGTTTTGATGCGACTTTTGTAAATGTATTAAAAATAAAAATAACAAGAAATCCTATGAGCATAAGTATTCATAACGTTTGTTTAATACTTTGTAGAAGCTCCTCTGGCAGCAATTACAGCCTCAAGTCTTTTTGAATAGGTTGCTACAAGTTTGGCACACCTATTCTTGGGCAGTTTTGCCCATTCTTCCTTACAGACCCTCTCAAGCTCCATCAGGTTGGATGGGGAGCGTCGGTGTACAGCCATTTTCAGATCTCTCCAGAGATGTTCGATGGGATTCAGGTCTGGGCTCTGGCTGGGCCACTCAAGGACATTGACATGGTTGTTCTGAAGCCACTCCTTTGATATTTTGGCTGTGTGCTTTGGGTCGTTGTCCTGCTGAAAGATGAAGCGTCGTCCTAGTCTGAGGTCAACAGCACTCTGGATCAGGTTTTCATCCAAGATGTCTCTGTACATGGCTGCATTCATCTTTCCCTCAAGCCTGACTAGTCGCCCAGGTCCTGCTGATGAAAAACACCCCCACAGCATGATGCTGCCACCACCATGCTTCACTGTAGGGATGGTGTTCTCCAGGTGATGAGCGGTGCCTAGTCTCATCCAAACACGACGCGTGCAATTCATGCCAAATAGTTCAATCTTTGTCTCATCAGACCAGAGGGTTTTTTTTCTCATGGTCTGAGAGTCCTCCAGGTGCCTTTTGGCAAACTCCAGTCGGGCTGCCATGTGCTTTTTAGTAAGGAGGGGCTTGCGCCTGGCCACTCTACCATACAAGCCTGATTGGCGGATTGCTGCAGAGATGGTTGTCCTTCTTGAAGTTTCTCCTCTCTCCACAGAGGAACGCTGGAGTTCTGACAGAGTGACCGTCGGGTCCTTGGTCACCTCTCTGACTAAGGCCCTTCTCCCCCGATTGCTCAGCTTAGGCGGGCGGCCAGCTCTAGGGAGATTCCTGGTGGTTCCAAACTTCTTCCATTTAAGGATGATGCAGGCCACAGTGCTCACTGGGACCTTCAAAGCAGCAGACATTTTTCTGTACCCTTCCCCAGATTTGTGCCTCGAAACAATCCTGTTTCGGAGGTCTGAAGACAATTCTTTTGACTTCATGTTTGGTTTGTGTTGCAACATGCACTGCAAACTGTGAGAGCTTATATAGACAGGTGTGTGTCTTTCCAAATCAAGTCCAATCAACTGAATTCACCACAGGTGGACTGCGATTAAGCTGTAGAAACAACTTGAGAGAGATCAGTGGAAACAGAATGAACCAGAGCTCAATTTTGAGCTTCATGGCAAAAGTTCTGAATACTTATGCACAGGTGATATTTATAGTTTTTTATTTTTTAAAAATTTACAAAAATCATAACAAAACTTCTTTCATGTTGTCATTATGGGGTATTTTGTGTAGAAGTCTGAGTAAAAAAATGAATTTATTCCTATTATCAATAGGGCTGTAACATAAAAGAATGTGGGAAAAGTGAAGCGTTCTGAATACTTTCCGGACTGACTGTATATGTGAGTTTCTATGTATAAAATCATCATAGTTTGTGCACATTTAAAATGTTGATACATGTGTTACCCAGTATAAAGCACAATGAATTTCCAAATGTCATTTTATCCAATAATATTAGCAGCTTTATGTTCTGAAGAAAGAATTCGATAATCTAACATACAAAAGTCACTTGTATGTACATTTAAATGTAAATAAATGGTGTGAATTTTTGGCACTGAAATGCTGCACAGGAATTTATTGGCTTCAAAATGAAAAGTGGAAATTTCACAAAAGAGCACTTCGGATATTTATATAGAAAACACAAATTTTAGATTTATTATTTGACTTCATCTTAACATTCTTGCCTTTTTGCTCACTTGTGATTCATGAAAAATGCTGAGTATAAAGAACCTTGTCAAAGCAGGAGCCCATTTGTAATTTACACACCTGTGCTTTATAATCCTCAAATCATCTCAACTGGATGGATGCCATGAAATTCCTTTTCATAAACTGCTAGCATTAACCAAGGTGGAAACACAATCTAAGTGGACTAAAAGAGTAGTCAGTGATTATAGAGGAGATTGACGCTTTGCATAACATGCCATTCTTGACCTACATATTGCATAGAAGAATTCTGCGTTTCACTGCTGTGAATGAGGCAGATTTCAAAATAAAATTGTCTGGTGTTTAATGATAAAGGAAAAATTAACCATGGACTGAAACCTAACCTAAACCTTTGGATGTGGTATTTAATTCCTTACATCTATGAATTATCATGTTATAATATTAATTTTGTTTTAGAAGGAATTCGCCACTTCACAATTCGCCACTTATTATTATTTATGTGGTTCACACACTTTCCCGCACTCATAATTCCACCTATAATTTTCTGTTTGGTGAATGATAATAACTATGAAATTTGTGACATCCCAATCCATTTTATCCAACCTGTGCAGGCGGCTAGACGTTTACCGACAACAGCAGTTATCTTGCTCATCATATACATCATCATGTTCTTGGCACTCTAAGCCTCTTGCCTCTGTTTTTGGAGAGTGGCCATGTTTGGAGAGCGTCCATGTGCCTTGTCAAGAAAAACTTTAGAACTCCATTCAGGCCATTCAGTTCTCATGAAGGCAAGCAATTTTCTTCCAGGTGCCGCTTTTTTTTATCCTTCCTTCCCGTTTTCTTCTCCTTTGCTATTGAGAACCTCTTCCCCTCTTATAGACATGATCTGACAGGAAATCTTTGAGCGGCAGAGCTGTGCTAACTGCCCAGAGATTTCAAATGTCTGTTCTTGGTGAAGGAGAAGCCGAGCGCCGGTCTCCTATTAGTCTAAACACATGGAGCCCCAAATCCCCTGTCTGCCTCCTTCTCTCTCCCTCTTTTTCACCAACCCTCTCTCTCTCTATCACTTCCTCTCCTTCCATTTTTCTCACAATTCATCCCGGGCCTGGCAAGGGGGCTGACAGCTCTCAGCGTCCCAACCTGTCAAAAAGGGCCTGTTATTCAGCACCCTCCCTCTGGGACAGGAGGAAAACACCCACACACACACACACATGCACACTTTCAGATCTGCAGATATGCACAGCCATAGAACATGCTTTCACAAAGTCCTTGTACACAAACCACCACACACACACACACACACACACACACACACACACACACACACACACACACACACACACACACACACACACACACACACACACATTGTTCCGCTCCCCACAAAATACTTGCACATACAAAAACTTTTGACTGCTCTTGGACGATGTTCTGCTTGTTGTCAGCATTTCTCAAAATGTGCTGACATTTTGCATGCACTAATCAGGATCAAATATATCATCCATACAGACACTAATTTACTGAGCTTTCGCCTTTTCCACTGCAGCGTTGACACAAATTCTTTTTTTTCCCCGTACTTTAAGTGGAGTCATCTTGTCAATCCATGTGATTGGCTGGAATTTACCAATCATTAGCTGCAATTTAATAATGCCTGGTGAATCAGAAGAGCTGACAGGTGTCCAATCATAAGTTTGAAATGAATCCTTGGAGATTTTGAATGCTAGTTGCGAATGAATCCGCAGGTGCTTCCACAGCTGCATTACAAAGTCCACTACTATACTAAGCGCATACTAAAGAGCAGAAAATGCACATTTCTCAGCCTACTGTCTTTTCTTAACGCTGCGTGGTAAAAATGTCAAATGGAGATGAATTATGATCAAACAAAATGTTTAATAGTAAGATGTTCCAAGAAAAGAAATTAAACAATAAAGGGACCAAACAGTTTTTCATTCTGCATTACATTTAAATAGTTACTGCTTGCGGGAGGTGATTTTTTTTCTTTACTTTTTTCTAGACTAATTGGTTTGAGATGAATTGGGTATGTTTATGAACTATTTAATAGTGCAGTCATCAAACATGTTTTTTCATCCATACTATAACAAATGCAATGATAGCAAGCCAAGATCCACTAAGTCTTTAAACATAACTTTTCTCTCATGCAGATCTTTTAAAACACAAAGGCTTTATATGTTTATTCCACAAAGAACATATTTTTTAATGATAAATAAGGAGAAAGAGAGAGAAGAAATTTAAATATATACATAAAACCTATAAATGAATTTACTCAAGTTCATGTATGGCATGTGAATGAGATGATTCAAAGTAAAACAGATTTTAATGCACCCCTTTTGAAGAACAACGCTCTGATTCATTGTGCTTTCATTACATGTCTCCCTCATAGTATATGCGTCTGTAGACATAAATACTATTCAAGCATGTACTTTTGTGTTCATTTAATACACTTGACCAAGCTACTGCTGAATGCTTTTTTTAATTATTCATATTTATTTATGTATTAATTTTTATTTTATAATTTAGATCCACAGCCCCCCTGGTGCACCCGGATAGCATTCGAACCGGGTGCCTGTTGGATGATCTCTCTTGAACTTCAGTAGAAAAACATAATAATTCCAACCAGAGCTGCTTCATTATCCAGAAACCTATAAAAACGTACGAAGAAGTGGGTAATTATTAATGTATTAGTTGCAAGTCGTTTTTTTTTAATTTAAATGTTGGAAATAATAGCAACAATAAAAATGGCAATAATAATTAAAGCGATGAACGGGCCCTCGCACCCTTGTGCCCGTTCAGGCGTGCTGCAGTGGAAACGCTTGTATGACTTGCATGTAGATGTCTTCAGGCTTGGACATTTAGCGGATGACACTGTTATGATTGGATGCTATTATATGTGTGACCACTAGGCGGCAGTACTGGTTTAGTAATCAACGTACCGTGCGATATTACGGGGTTGAGCAAGACTGCATGACTGTAGCAAGGCGAGTGCTACGGGGGCCCGACCGACAGGATAGAGAGGACACGGAGTTTTGTGCAGAACCCTTTATTGATCCAAATCACCGCCACACGTGCACAAGCACATCAGCCGACATCAACAGCCCCCAGCTTCAGCTTCAGTCTCCCTTATAAGGCTGGCAGGGTGGAGAGGTTGACGGGCCACACCTGTGTCCCGTCAGCCTGAGTGGCTGCACCTCCTCCACCCTGCCACACACCCCCAATGCCAAACTCGCGCCGGGGTCCGTCCGGCCGAGCCTACTCCCCCCCCGCCCCCTCGGAGCGGGAGAGGAAGCCCGGAACCACCGTCTGCGCCCCCGGGCCTTCCTGGCCCGGACCCGTCGGGAGGCCGCCCTCGGCGCCGGGCCGTCCAGCGAGAACGGTCGGGAGGCCGCCCTCGGCGCCGGGCCGACCAGCGGGAACGGTCGGGGGGTCGTCCTCGGCGACCGCCGAGAAAGCCGCTCTCGGGACCGGGCGGATGGTGGCCTCGGGCCAGGCGGTGCATCCAGGACCACCCCCTCCTCCGTGACACGGACCCGCGCCGGCCGCTGGTCCGCCTCCAGGACCGCCTCCTCCACGGCGCAGCACTGCTCTGGAGCTGGTGTGTCCAGGACCGCCTCCTCCGTCACGCAGCCCTGCTCTGGCCGCGGGTCCGACTCCGCCTCCACAGCCCCCTCCGCCTCGGGAGCCGTCGACTGGCGACCTGCAGCCACTGCCTCCCGGCCGGTCGGCTGCAGCCACCGCCAGAGCTGCTGCGGCGTACCTCAGGCATGGTGCCGGGGTGGGTCGCTCCGGGGGTCCCGCCGTCTCGGGAGCCGTTGCTTGGCGGCCCGCAGCTTCTGCCTCCTGGCCTCTCAGCTGCAGCGCCGCCAGCCCCTCCCGCGCTGCTGCGGCGAACCTCCGGCGTGGCGCAGGGGTTGGTCGCTCCGCGGCCACGAGCGCTTCTAGCGCCGCAAGCTGCTGCTCGCCCTGGTCACGGAGCAGGGCGACCAGGTCCGCCATGGCATGGGTGAGCGCGTCCAGGGCCCGCTCCGTGCCTCCCTTCTCCATCCCGTCGGGCCCCACGTTGGGCGCCAGTGTAGCATGGCGAGTGCTACAGGGGCCCGACCGACAGGATAGAGAGGACACAGAGTTTTATGCAGAACCCTTTATTGATCCAAATCACCGCCACACGTGCACAAGCACATCAGCCGACATCAACAGCCCCCAGCTTCAGCTTCAGTCTCCCTTATAAGGCTGGCAGGGTGGAGAGGTTGTCCCGTCAGCCTGAGTGGCTGCAGCTCCTCCACCCTGCCACAAAGACACATGTATGTTGTTAAGAACGTGAGTTAATAAACCAAGTTAATTGTTATCAACACGGCCTCATCCTTCAAGCACAAACATGACATGGTACCAGGAGTAAACTCGACTAGACGACATGGATTTTAAAACCACCGGAAAGTTTGAAAATGATGGGGAATGTCGATGAGAACTGGCGCACCTTCAAACAGCAGTTTCACCTGTATGTTGTGGCTATGGGACTTGAGACAAAGCCGGAGGCAAGAAAGATAGCGCTACTGCTGACGATAGCAGGGCCACAGGCCATAGAAGTATTTAACATGTTCGTGTTTGACACTCCTGAAGATAGTGAAAAGTTGGACGTAGTGCTTGGTAAATTCGACGCTCACTGTTCTCCGAAGAAGTACGAGAGGTACATGTTTCGGTCTCGTACACAGCAGCAGCATGAGCCCTTTGATAGCTTCCTGACGGACTTGCGGCTGAAGGCGCAGTCCTGCAACTTTGCGACGTTGAAGGACTCCATGATCCGGGACCAGATTGTCTTCGGTGTGGAGGATAAAAAGATTAGAGAGAGGCTACTACGGGAGATGGAGCTGATGCTGGCAGGAGCCATTAAGATCTGCCAGGCGAGTGAGCTGTCCCAAAAGCATGTGAAGGTTCAGCGAGATGTCTGCAGTTGCGTCGGTGCAGAGCGAGGGCGCGGCAGCGGTTGGAGCAGTGTCGTATCAGCGGAGACGGCGCGCACAGACCCGGCCTGCACAGCAGTCGGAGGACGTGATGATAAATTGCAAGCGCTGCGGCTCACAGCACAAGCTTAGACAGTGTCCAGCGTTTGGTAAGAAATGCTCCAGTTGCCAAGGCAAGAATCATTCTGCTAAACAATGCTTCTCCAAACGGAAAGAGGGGAAGAAAGGAAAAACTGTAAACATAGTAGATGAGCCTGATCTCAGTGACACGTTCTTTGTTGGAATGGTGAATTGTGAAAGTGAACAAATAAATAAACCAGACAATGTAAATGATGTCAAGAGAGAAGATAACTGGATAGCTCCTCTAATGATAAATGGGACTGTAGTCACCATGAGATTGGACACTGGTGCGAAAGCAAATCTGATAAGCATATGTGATGTAAAGGCAATGGAAAATAAGCCACAAATGAAAAGAAAATAATCTGGTCTGAAAGACTACAATGGGCGGCCAATCAAATGTTTGGGCACATGCAGGTTGAGTGTCACAGTTAGGGAAAGTACACGACCTATTCTTCTTCGTTGTGAATGAAGGACGCGAATCACTTCTGGGTGACAGAGCCTGTGAAGAACTGGGGCTTGTGAAAAGAGTGTATCACATCATCCCAACCATAAACCCAACAAATGACTCTATGGACACAATCATTCAGAACTTTCCAGATGTTTTCAAGGGTTTTGGTGTTTTACCCTTTACATATAAAATACAGTTGAAAGAAGGTCCCCAACCAGTTGTGCATGCAGCACGCAGAGTTCCGGCCCCACTGAAAGACGGCCTAAAGAAAGAACTCGACAGAATGATCATGCTGGGGGTTATCAAAAAGGTTAATGAGCCTACAGACTGGGTCAACTCAATGGTCATCACTAAGAAAAAGAATGGTGAGTTGAGAATATGTATGGACCCCGAAGATCTAAATGAGAGCATAAAGCGTGAATGTGGCAGGGTGCAGGATTGGGGCATGGTCTGCAGGGGAGAGAGGGAGTGCGGGGGAGTGGCGCACAAGTGACGCGGCTGGAACAGCTGATGGTGCACACAGGTGTGTCTAATCACTCTCTGTGTATTTCAGTAGTGTGTGGGCCCTGGAGACGGCAGAGGAATGACGCAGAGCGGGGCTCTGCACGAAGGAAGGAGAGCTGCTGAAGGTTCTGAGTCTAGCACGTGTGTCTGGGTGAAATAAAGGATTTCTTGCACGAAACCCTGTGTCTGCTGTCCTGTCTGGTGACCCCATAGCACGAGCATTGCTACAGTGGCTCCCAACGTGGGGCACCATGACAGCGTAACGTGGGGACACGATGGAGCGGACGATGGCGTCCCTCGCCCAGATGGTGTCCGAGATGTCAACCCTGCTCCGGAGCCAGGCCGAGAGGCAGACCGCTATGCTGGATGCGCAGCAGCAGGCAGGCCGGGGGGTCTGACAGAGGCGGACGACTCCCTCGCGTTTCTGGGCACCTTCGAGGCGGTGGCAGAGGCGTGCGACTGTCCAGCGGCCGAATGGGCGGTGCGCCTCCTGCAGCTCCTGTCAGGGGAGGCCCAGCTGGCGGCTCTCGCCCTCCCAGCGGCAGCACGCGCCACTTACGCCCAGGTGCGGCGGGCGGTGATGGATCGTCTGGGGCGGTCCCCGGAGGACTACCGCCGCCGTTTTCGGGAGCTCAAGCTGGGGCCGAAGGACCGCCCCTTCACCTTCGCCCACCAGCTCCACGACGCGGCGGTGCGATGGCTGAGGCCCGGCGAGGCGGAGGGGGAGAAGCGGCTGACGCAGCAAGTGGTGATGGAGCAGTTCGTGGAGGGCTCCCCAGCTGGACGGCGGTGTGGGTCCGCTGCCATTGCCTGGGGACCCTGCAGGAGGCCATCACCCTCGCAGAGGACCACCTGGCGGTCCATCCGGCGGCCACAGCAGCAGCGGGACCCGCAATGCGACCCACCCCTGCGCTGCGCCTGAGGTTCGCCACGGCAGGGGGTCCACCCACTAATGCTTCTCCTTTTCGCCCTCTCCCTCCCCAGAGCTCACACACTGTTCCGCCCGCGCCAACTGACCCTACTGACACTGCTTTCTCAGACTGCTTTTTGGAATAAAGTCAGCACCTGAAATATTTCACAGAGCGATGGAGCAGATCATCGAGGTCTTGGATGGAGTTCGAGTCTACATTGATGGCATCATCATATGGGGATCCACAGCCCAAGAGCACAATGAGAGACTGAACAGAGTTATGGTACGCATAACAAAGTATGGACTGATACTCAACAAGAGTAAATGTGAGTTTGGCGTTCAAGAGATACTGTTCCTAGGAGACAAGCTGTCTGCACGTGGTGTCCAACCAGATCAATAAAAAATACATACCCACAGACAAAACAGGTGTGCTACGCATCATGGGGATGGTAAATTTCATAGGTAAATTCACTCCCAATCTGACAGCAAAGACATCATGCATACGAGAGCTTCTGCACAGAGACTGTGAGTTCAAATGGATAGTGAAACATGAGCATGAGTGGCAAAATCTCAAGAACACACTGACCACAACACCTGTGTTGTCATTTTATGACCACACGAAGAGGGTAAAAGTGTCCACAGATGCTTCAAAAGATGGTATTGGAGCTGTTCTACTCCAGGCTGAGGGTGAGCACTGGAAACCGGTAGCCTATGCATCCCGAGCTTTGACAAAATCTGAATGTCGATACGCACAGATCGAAAAAGAATGTTTGGGACTGGCGTATGGTTTGGAGCGGTTTCATAGCTATGTGTATGGCCTGCCGTCTTTCACAGTCAAGACGGATCATCGACCGCTGGTTGCCATCATCAAAAAGAATCTGAATGAAATGTCTCCACGGATTCAGCGGTTAATGATGAAGATGCAGAGGTATGATTTTGAACTGATATATACTCCAGGTAAACACCTGGTCCTTGCGGATGCCCTATCCAGAGCAACGTCAGGCGACAGTGCAAGTGCAACAGAAGTGGACATACAGTGTCATGTGAACATGGTGTCGGCTACACTGCCAGTGTCTGACACAAAATCAAGACAAATAGCTGAGGCTACAGCGAAGGATGCTGAGCTACAGCATGTCATGAGGAACATGGATGAGGGATGGCCGGCTGGTTCATGTCCACAAATTTACCATGTCAGAGGGGAGCTCAGTACTGGCCCGGCTCGGAGGGCTGGTCCTGCCTCCTGGCTTCGGCCTCCGCTCCCCCTCCTTCCCCCCCTTACACGACTCATACGCACATAGGCAGGGGTGGGGGGTCCGGGGCGTGGCGGTGGGTTGCCTCCCGCCCTCTTCTCGCCCTCTGTGGGGTGGCCGGTGGCCTGGGTTCCGGGTTCTCCCTTGTCGGCCTCTGGTCTCGCGGGTGGCGGGGTTGCCTCCCCCTCCTCCCCTACTATAGATACACTTCAGGTGGAGCTTTGTTAGGATTATTACACACACACATACACACACATACACACACACACACACACACACACACACACACACACACACACACACACACACACACACACACACACACACACACACACACACACACACACACACACACACACACACACACACACATACCCACACACATACATACACATAGCCACATAGACATATACACACTCACGCACACATATATACATGCATACATACACACACATAGCCTGCATGCATGCATACATACACACACATAGCCACACATATGACTGAGGAAAGTAATGCGCATATTCACAGGATCGAGACTCACATTTTGATGTATAACACACGTGGGTGCACATTACAGTTCAGTTGAAGAAGCGGCCGAAGAAATGGCATAAATTGTGCCAAAATTACATGATTAATTCAAAATGGCCGACTTCCTGTTCGGTTTCGGTCATGGCGCCAAGAGACTTTTCTTTAAGTTGCGACATGATACAGGTGTGTACCGATTTTCGTGCATGTACGTCAAACCGTATTGTGGGGCTTGGGGCACAAAGTTTTATCTCTAGGGACCAATCAGCGCTTTTTGACTGAGAATAGTAATGCGCATCGTCGCAGGATCGAGACTCACATTACAGGTTAGGCACAAAGTTTTCTAGGGGGAGCTGGCATTTAGGGGGGCAAAATGGCCCTCATTTCGTCGGAAAAATAAAAATAACGAGAAAAAAAAACGAGAACAATTCCTACAGATACAATAGGGCCTTCGCACTGTAAGTGCTCGGGCCCTAATAATAATGAAACTAATCTGTACCCACCATCTCAGAGTAAGACATCTTAAAACATTTTTTTTAATCCAATCTAAAAAATGATATAGTTTTATTTGTTCCAGTGTAGCCCTGTTCTGAAAATTTACCTCAAATTTGACTGATCACACCATGAAGGGTTTCCCAAAAAAGGTTAATGTTCCTGCCAAATAAGGAGGTCTCTTAATTTCTCTTTAAGGTGCTGGCCTAATTGCATTAAGCATAAAGGCGCATTTTCACCAGAGGGCTCACTCCAGTTCGTAGACATGAGGAACACTGCTCTTCCTCTGGGCCTAGTGCCACGCGATGCAGGTTGGGAAGTGCCAGCCCTGGTCTCACTCCAGCTAGAGGGCGAGAAACTTTGCACTATACATATGCATGAATATCCCTCATATGTCCCCAAAGGCGGTTATATCACACCATTAGTCGCTCTCAAAACTCTTCTGCGCCACAGTATTGACTTCTGGAATAATTTCAGACAATCTCTGATGTGATTTATGATGATGCACATTATTGATCACTTAAGAAGATATTTAGGTATTCTGAAGAAAAAGTTATGTTCTCATTATGTTGATGGCGTGAGGCGCCAGGCCAAGGCAAGAGGAGGGGAGTCACTGTACACTTTACCAGAGTGGTAATTAGCACGTCTGAGCAAGAGCAACTGCTCCTCCTCTCTGCTCTCCTGCTGCTTGGTTTGAGCTGACTTGCCTTAGTGTTAGCACAAATTGCTCCTGTCGCCCCACAGGTGGGAAACAAGCTCTCATCACCTCATCACCCTGGAGGATGTGAGACATGGTAACATATATTAAACCGCTACCCTCCCAGCACACGGCTAGTGTTTTCATGAGATATTTTACTGTTTATGGAGCCCATGGGGAACCCGCAAATCCTATGCAGCTCCATTTTCAGGGGCACAACTGAAGATATGCATACAAACAAGTGGGATTTAGAGTTATTCCTCTGCCAGAGGCAAGAAAAGTGACAAGCTATCGGAGTGCTTTGGGCAAATGCATCAGTATGGGCAATGCTACAGGCTCTAAGACAGAAAATGAAGAAATATATTTAATGTGAGAAGGTGCATGGTTGAAGTCTTGAGAACTTTAAAGCTGCTACTGCAGAGAAAAAGCACAATGTATTTCACAACACTGTTAATTGTTAGTAATGCTTTAAATGACCAAAAACTGAAAATGCTGATAGAGTTTATTAGCCAAACTAATCACAATTTCACACTTAAGAAACTGCAGCAAAGTCATTCTCCAAGTCTGAGAGTGTTGAAAACTTTTTGCACAGTACATCTTCACCCACTAGGCAGTTTGGCTTCAAACCAAGGATGCCATTACCCAAGTTGGGACTTTCTGATGAGAGACACCAGACTTTCCTCATGGAGGAGAAAAAAAAGTCATGTGCAACACTCTCTAAAGCTGTTAATGTTTTATCCCATAATTCACAGGCTCGGGAGTTGAGAATATATCTTTGTGGGAAAGCCTTGGCTGGACATGGTGGAACCAACATCATTAGTGTCTGTCTCCCCAGGGTGGCATGTGTGGAAATTACTGCTCCAATCAATAAACAAAGTCTAAGTGTTGAAATATTTATCCAGACAGAGCTTCATCCTTGCGGTGTATTGTCTGAGCACTCTTCCTGCACCTTAAAGGGTTATTCTGAAAGCCATATATGGGCAAGAGTACACCTGAAATCAATGGGGTGCCACTCACTGGTTGAGTGCTGAGTGCTACAAGAGTCCATTAATTTATTGTCAATACATGGGGAGGAAACGGTGAAGGAAGCGGAACTCACAATGGTGTTGTCACAGCACCAGTGGATCTAACTTTAAAACATATTAGTGGTTGATCTTGTGCCAAGTGAGGCAGACTGTTTTGAAGTGGAGCAAAAAATAGCGTGTACATAGACCTTGTCAGAGGAAGACTCTTCCAGAAGTTTCAAAGACTGGAGCAATAGTTTCAAATGATGACTAAAGTGAAAATAAATATGTATATAAAGTAGACATATATATAGAGAGTTTTTACAATAAATCTTTGTGTTTATGTGTGTATAAATGAATGCATTGAATTCAAATATTAGTTTGTTTGCGCATTTTCAATCAAATGTCACATTGGACATGCTTCCAAATACAAACACATGTTTAGAAAGTGAAAATAATATGAACGAGCAGATTAATTCTGATGGCCAACACGTACCTGACATCGCAGTGTGATTCAGTCTGCAAGACTTCCTTTGAACTTCAACACTTAGCTTGTTATCTCACTTTATCTTCCCACAGAGCATGTTACGGACGATTAAAAGCTCTATGTGATACTTGGGCTAACATCTCATTATAGGGTAGAGCCCATTTGTATTGCTTACCTCCATTGTTAGAGTCCACAACGGATGACAGCTGACTTCCCCTCCTCAGCTTGAAGTACCCTTCTGATACATACGCTCATTATGGAGCCATAAAAAAATTGCTCTCATTTGTTAATATAACATTTTCAGGATCCAGCATGGGCTCAAGACATTGTCCGGCTGCAAAATAATGTGACCCTTTGAGATATGAAAATGTAATATTATCTTGTCTCCCTCTTATTTTTGGTGTTTGTGTGAAACAATGAACTCACTATGCTAATATGTTTCCATTATTTTGGAAAGCTAATTGGTTTGATGATGTTTCAACAATTCTCAAAAGCATCCGCTGCGTCTTAGGCCCTTGACCTTCATCTCTCCCCTCTAAATAAAACAGTATTCAAGCCTGTAGGAAAAAAGGCAGCTCTGATTGCTATCATCCATTCGTCTATCCTGCTGTCACGTAAACAGTAAAGGAAATCTATAGTCTCCGCAGAAACTTAAAGTATCAGGATTCAGATGGGGCTGTCGTGTAAGATTACAGCAGTCGCACACCTGCTGCATCATTTCCCTAATGATAACCTGATCAAGTTGATAAGCAAAAGGGATAATCTTAATTGGAAACAGTAGATGCTCTTGTCATCCATAAATCTCAATACTGGCATCAGTGTTAACAACCCTCGAGGGGATATAAAGTGCTAAGGACAACATTGCAGTACACAGGAAAATACCACTTGACTTAACAAGAGATTAGAAGATTTCATGGCTCTGCTTTAAATAAAGTTGCAACTACATTAAGTAAAAAAAAAAGAAAAGTGTAATCAGCCAGAGCATAAAGGAGTTCCCCAAAATCCTCTTTAACAGTATTGCTATTGCAATTGTCATTTGTTTAGCTTGCAGGTTTAGATTTTCCAGGTTGGAGAAAAGCACTTCTCACAACACAAGCCTACATGCTTTTTAAGAGTTCATCACACACACACACACACACACACACACACACACACACACACACACACACACACACACACACACACACACACACACACACACACACACACACACACACACACACACACAGCCACTCAGACATATACATATACACACGCACATACACACACATAGCCACACATACACACACACACACACACACACACACACACACACACACACATATACACACATACACACACACATAGCCACACAGACATACACACACACATAGCCACACATACATATACACACACACACACACACACACACACACACACACACACACACACACACACACACACACACACACACACACACACACACACACACACACACACACACACACACACACATAGCTACACAGACATATACATACACGCAAACACACACATAGACATACACATTGGCTTGTTCACCTGCATGCTTGCTCTGTAGTTTTTGGGGTTAGTTAATCGCGGTAGCTTAGCTCAGATTGTGATTGGGACGGTTGCTGCTCGTGTTTTGGCCGGTTCTGTGTCGGTTTCGTGTTTCGTTTGTGGCTTTTGTTGCAGATTTCCAGTGCTCGACGTGTGCCTCTTTGTGTTCTTGCTTCCTGGTTTAGCAGCGGATGTCACCCCCCCCAAAAAAAAAACTGGGTTTATATGTATGTGTATGTATGCGTATATATATGTATATATTACATTTTGTAACAATGCACATATATATGCCTTAGGTTTTTACCAGCATGGTATTAACCATTAATATGTGTGCGGACAAGGTAAAAAAAAAAAAAAAAAAAAAAAATCATCACAGACGGAATGCGTGCAAGACTGCTGTGCTCAGCCACGCCCCTGAGTGCAAAACTAAATGTAAATAGGGCAGGAGTGCAAATAAATAGACATCCACCTTTTCAGCTCTATATCCCAAAAAGAAGTTATGCCAGAAAAGCATGAATATAAAAAGGTATTTTGGTAGAAGGCATAGAAACACGTTACATGCCATTTCTCTCAAGTACAGTTAGAGTCTGCAAACATTGTTGCCCGTTGCACATATGAAGGAACATGAGCATGCATAATGTACACAATTTAATAGTCTGTAAATGTATAATTCCACAAATACTTCTGCTTGAATTCACATAATCCAATGCACATGTATACTGTATGTGCCTCCGCTTTCATATTTCTTTTACGTGTGCTTGAAAGTGAAGTGTGTGTTTGAGATCCATTGATTGGGGCCAGTTCTGTGCAGCGTGTGGTTATACGTGTCTGTGAATGTTCTACAGGCTGTCTTTCATGCTTTGGTGCAGACACAGTCCAAAGCACCCATCTGCTTTAAATCAACACTCAATCATGGTTCACCTCATTTCAGCCTAATTCTATCTGATTCACAGCGGCCCGATCCGAGCACCTCAGTTCGCCTCTGCTCAGAGTAACTGTTAAGTTACACCCCAGGAATATTGCAAGCCTTAGAAATGTGAACTATACAGGACATTACATTGCAGAGGGATACAGATGGTTATTCAGAACTGAGTGCAGAATGTCAACATCAAATGGCATCTAATAATGCACTCTGCTGAGACACAGAGCAAAATGTCACCCTGCAATATCAAATGATCAGTATACAAAAGAAAACAATGGGAAAATAAACTTTGTAGCAGGTTGTACATTAAATCTAAGATCATGTGACGTTATACACCTTAAAAGCATCTCGTGATTTTTTTTTTGTGCCCCCAAAACCAACAAATCAATTCAATGTCTGCCACCACTGAAGCATTTTTATGAAAAGTTTGACACGCTACAGGTGTGGAAAAAAGTTTTTCATTGTGGATCACACTATATTTGGTTTGCACATTTCAAATCTGGTGAAGAATTTGCTGTGAGTGAAATGTGTGACAGCAAGGAACAAGAAAGCTGCTTATTTAAAAAAAAAAGAAAGAAAATATTTCTTAAGTGATAGAGAAGAATTGTTTTTCTCAAAGATGAGACATGCTCCCAGTATCTGGCGCATAATATGACATGGCCTTGAATATTGGAGCAAAATAAGCTGAAAGCATGCTCCTTGTTAAAGACTAGACAATGAAAAACAAAAGGCATTTCCCTGCGGATCGGTTACCATGGTGTAACTAACTCCCCACATACTTGGGACTTGCAGCTGCAATGTGAAGTGAAACCACAATGTTTACTCCGCCTGTAATAAGAATAGTAAACTCTGTAGCTACAAAGTTTACTCCACCCCAAAAAACATCCTCAGCACCAACAATTGCAGATCCTGAAATCCCAGTGTGAAACTGTTGCAACCTGCAGCGGAGTCAGTCTCTCCTGAGCTCTGTCTCCAGCATTTGATCAAAAGTATGCGTTCATCCTTTCATATTGTTGAACAAATGACAATTTCTACACCAGTATGCCACCTCTACATGGAAAAAAAATAGAACAACCCTGGATGCCTTTATTCTCCTCCCTATTTCATGAAGTGTTTTGGTGAACAAAAGGATCAACATTTAGAGAGGAGAAGAGTGCTGTGAAAGGTTAAGGCTTCATCCCAGTACTGCTGAACTGATTTAAAATAGAATCCAGCATGTAAACTGAGCTTCTCAGACCAGTTTGATCTAAATTTGTGCAAAGCCAAATTCTTCTGCATGCTCTAGGGAGTTCAAAATTAATCACTGGTTCATGTGAGATGTTTTGACAAGTTTCTTTTTTCTTTTATATTTGTCATTCTACTAGATACATTGTTATTAAAATAGCATCTGTTAGCCAACGTTCTGCATCTTTAATTATAATTTTTTTAGACTCTGAAAGGTGAGCCCTGACTGAAGCCACACAAAAACACACATCGTCACACTGGGAACACATTGCTGCATATTTATAAGAAAGCCTCATTTTCCGCCACTGATGCAATTCAAAGATGTATGGAGTACATTCATAATAATCATAACTAATAACTGCTTTGACAAACATATTTAAAACATATGGTGATATGCTGAAACATTTATGGCTCAAGTATTTATTTTTTAAAACTGAAAACAAACTAACATCCCATCATTATTAACACTGTTCACTTTTAAAGAAGTGAAACTTTTGAAGAACTTACACAACAAAATTTTAAATAGTTTTTCTCGCAAACAGCTTTAGTACCCCATCTTCTCCCTGATTAATCTTGCAACTTTCAACTAGTTTGTGCTTGCCGGATCCTCTCTTTCAAGTGGGGTCTACTGTGCTGAAACCGAATACCTACCGCATTCTTCTCCTCGCCACAATGTACATGTGACTTCAATTATCCCTTTGGTTTGGTATAACAAGTAAAGGGAAAAAGTCAATGGCAAACGCTAAGTGTCCAATCCCAAAAATACCTAATCTCATAACAGACCTCCACCGCAGGAAATGAGTGGTTAAAGGTCAGGAAGCACTCTTATACACACACACGTGCACACAAACACAAGTGTGGCACACTTCTGCCGGAGCATATTTTACCTTCCATGACATGGTTTATTTATTTCATCACGCTGCTTTTATTTATGTATTTTTTCGCAAGTCATTTATCAGCATTTGCACAAACAGTAAAAAATTTAGTTTATTGAGAACACTAAATTAAAAGTATGACCGCAATACTTTATGTACTTTAAAGAATTGTGCAATATACAGTCTTATAATAGAGTGAGTGTCTGTCAATGAATGTGGCCATAGATTTAAACCATGTGAGAAATTTCAAAGCCTAGATACAATCTTTCAAATCGGGGCTGATGTTATTATTTTGTCTCTATATCTGGTATTCATTGAGTTTGTGTCATTCAAAACAGGCCCACCTCCCCCCTCTGTTCTTTCTTTGAGGGCAAAAAAAATCCAGCAGTACAATTATATTTAACAACCATTTTTGAGTTACTTGGAGAACTTTAAAGCCAGCTCACAAAACAAAGGCTGTTCAGAATACAGTGCACTTACAGTACAATACTTATCAGATTACTTGCTCTCTTTCAATGCAGGCACAATACATTCATCCCACCTTTTCCCTGTGTGCTCTGTTAGGCAGGTTGCCCACACAGGGATAGAGAAAGCCATTGTATCTAATTGTTATGCTCAGGATTTTGATTACGCTCTTGCCTTGAAAGCACAACACTGTAAAATAACAATTGCTCGGAGAACACCAAACAGCAGGAGGTGCAATTTCAGCCCCCTCTTAATGAGAACATATCAAAAGGTAAAAGGGAAGAATTTGTATGTTAATTCCTTTTCTGAAGCAATAAAATGCGGGGTCCCTAATTTATTAGTTTATTAAAGGTGAAACCCATCCTAGGACCATTGTTCTCCTCCTTTGCGTTGTCTCTCAGTGAATTTTCCATCTAGGTGTGTTTTGTCAGTATATTTTGAAATGATTTACCTCAAATAAGACTTCTGGCTGAGTGATGTAATAGATTAATAAGATGTCTATCATTTGTTGTACTCTAGCTCCCCTTTGAGACACACTTTACACTTAAAATACATTTGTTGCTGTAATACTGCAAGCTTTTACTGTACAGGGACAAATATACCATGTGTACCGAATAAAGGCTTCTGTTATTTCCACATGAAATCTGTTGCAAAACTAAAGACCATCCAATGCTTTCAAAAGCTGTGGAATGCAAGTTGTTATTAATATTATTTTGTTAATTTATTTTTTTATTTTTTTAATTTAGGATATGTTTTTTTTTTACTGCTATTACATTTTTTTCAAAGAAGTCAGTTACTCAGACCTATTTGTTCAAAAGCAGCAGTGAGCATCCCCACTGAAACTAAAAACAAAGACCCGATCTTCCTAATATCGTCCTCTTTTCACTGGTTACCAGTTAACTGTTACCTGTTTTTATTGTTTTATTTTTACAATAGTTGTTTCGGCTATGATTTTTGTGTTATCAGTCTGTTAAAGGGTTATTCCAGAGTTGAATAAACCCCTTTATTACTAGAAATGCGAGTAAACTGTTGTTCGGGACCAAAATGATGTGAATTAATGAGGTTTTAAGTTAGTATTGAGTATATATTTACGGCGTAATGGCTTTAGTGTTAGCTGAGAGGGCAAGTAGGATGTCAGGATAAATTAAGCCTCTGACAAGACTGAAAATTGTCATTCCACTTAAGTGATAGTGTGGATAGGGTCCCCACAGACAAACCGTTAGGGTAATAGACTGAATCCTTCAATTTAAAATCTGCCACCACTAATATCCTTGGTTTTTTTCTAGTTTTCGCTGGTTTTATTAGATCACTTGAGATATAACTGCACCACTCAGATCAAGATTTTTAAGATACAGTATATAATGTATGTGATTTAATCTCACTGACCCATATAATTGTATACTGTATTTTTCGCTCTATAAGGCGCACTTAAAATCCTTAATTTTCACGAAGCTGCTCCACTTGATTGATGTTCGGTGGTAGTTAGATAACTAATTATGTAGTGCTGGCAAGCAACCATCATCCAATATCTAGTCAATGTTACCTCACTATAATTAAACGTCAAGGCAACATTAGGTTTTTTTTTAATTTTCAAATTTATATCATCATCCAATTTTAATCAATTGTTGGAATACAGCGTTGTTCCAACCTCACTTCAGGTGTCTGCTATAGCTGGCAACGGTGAACCAATCAGAGAACAGGACGTGTACGACGCTTATCTCCTCCACTTTTTATTTGTGGATTTGTGGAAGACGAATTATTTAAAATGTGAGTCTATTTTTCTGTATTTGTTACAAATGAACAATATTCTGAGTTATTGTGAATGAGTTGAATAATGTTTGACTTGCCAGACTGTTTTGTTTCGCTTTATATATGTTTTATTATGCCCCTTATAACCTGGTGCGCCCTATGTATGAAAATAGACCCGTCCATTGCTATTGCGCCTTATAATGCGGTGCACCTAATGGTCCGCAAAATACCGTAAACAGCTTTGAATTGAAAGCAAACTATAATTCAGTAAGTAAAGTGCCTAAAAACAAAAGTCACCAGTAAAACTACAAAGCAAGCACAACAATTCACATGTTCAGAAACAATTTAAGATGTGATGTAAGATGTTTAAAAAATGTGGTGGTTGATCATGTAGTGAGATTTACTTCAAAGGAAAACAAAAAGTAAAGTGGTGTTATTGGTCTCGTATGCAGTTTCACAAAACAGAACTTTCAGTACTTCACTTGACAGTCTAAGTACCCTTTAAATGCATTTTGTAACATAAAGTACTGCAACCAGTCTGGCATCAGAGTTCATTGCAACGGGTAATTTCTTCCTATAATACCTGTTTTGTGACCCTGTGTAGGCAGCTTATTGCAAGAGGTGGAATTGTTTCTCCTGAAACTCGCTCACATCTTTGATTCAGCATTCTCAATTTGGATATTTGCGTAGCTGTCCTTGCTGGATACAAAAGGAAGTGAAGAGCAGAATGGGTTTACATCACTCGCATAGAAAAACTTTCTCTGCATAGTGCTAAGTGACGGATGACATTGACTTCTTTCTGTTATTGTAAATTTGGAGCAAAACAGCAAAAACTCTTTTTGAGAAAAACGGTGAGTCTTTGGTCTATCATGCGTTTTGAATGGATTTCATTGAACCAAAATGTTCCCTGGCCATGAATGCAAAAATACCTGTTGAGAATAAGAAGAGGGAGAAGAAGAGGAAGAAAAAAATCCTGGAAGTGAAGTTTGGCATTTTTGGTGTCTCACCCTGAAGAAAACTTTTATCATGACACTCGCTCTCACTATATGCTGCTCTAAACGGAGGTGTCCTCTACAATTCTGTATATTTTGTGAAGGCTTAACCTTGGTACTAAATCACATTTCTGACCTTTCAAAATTGATTCTTCCCACATATTCGAACACAAAGTTACAAAGTTTTCTCCCACTTGAAATGAATGAAAACATTTATTTTTGATTTGGCATCTAATGAATTTGTTCCTCTTTGGCTATAAAAATAATTGCACCATGAAACAAAGAAGCCATACAAGAACTGATTAAAGATTTTTTTATTTTTTTAATAGTCTGGAAAATACTATTATTTAGCCTATGTTTGATTCATTGAACTGGTTGCAACCCAAATCTAGACGCCAATTTCACTGGCTTCAATTCCTTTTTAAATGTGTTTATTTTCACTGTCCTCCATATTTAAAAGAACTCGTGATTCCATATAACTCTCCATACTCACTCAGACATATGAATTTTCCTTTTTTCTTTGTTCCTAGAATTTCAAAAGAGCTTGGTAAAAGATCATTTTATTTTAAAGCTCCATCAGATTGGAATAATCTTCCTCTCTTTTTGCGTTCTATTACCTCTTTTCATTGTTTTAAGTTGTCATTATACTCTCGTCTTAAAACAAATTGGCTATGTTTTTAATTTATTTATGTATTTTTTTGTCCTTTTTTCTTTTGTCCTTTTTCTTTTTCTCTCTGTTATGTTATATTTATCTAATTTTTCCGGTTATTCAATTAGTCTATTTTGTAATAGACTTTTGTGGGTAGGGGTTGTGTGTGGGAGGGGGTGAGCAAAATGTCTGTGTTTGTTTTATGTGTCATGTCTGTACTGTATGTGATATATTGTAATGTTGTATGTTTTCTTGGGACCCCCTTGAAAATGAGATGTTACATCTCAAGGGGCAATCCTTTAATAAATTCTAAAAAGAAAATAGTTTGGAGTAGTAACAAAAGAAAAATTTGAGTGTCAGTGTTTGTTGTTACCATATAATTACGAGGCCGTAATCATATTTTTTCAAGTAATTTATGACGTATTAATCTGTCCTTTTGTTTTCTAGCCTTATCCTTTTACATCCTTTTTATCGTGCTTAGGATGAAGCTGGTGAAACCTAACATACATGAGTTTGTACTATGGGAAGAAGCCAGAGTGCCCACAGGAAACCCACACAGGCACAGGGACAACATGCACACCCACCATGCCACCCCACCTCTAAAATGAACTGATTAATTAATGACTAGTTCATTAATATAAAAAGTGGTGGAATGTCTTGCTAAATGACTAATTATTAATATACGTATTTATTTACATGAGAAAGTCAATAAGAAACAATTACTTCTCGGATACTACCTCAGTGTACTACCTCAGAATACTACCTGTTTTAATTCTAGCATTTTTTCAGTGTTTCCTAATTAAAGTCAAAGTAGGTGATACCTGAAAGGTTTGCATTAATGAGATGAATTTTGACAGTATCCAACCAAAATATTCAGCTGCTCTTACTTCACTTGCTTACCTCCAGCAAAAAGCACTCCCGACTGTTGTATGCGCCCCTCCCGAGAAAAGAGATTGCAGTCTAGAGCCCCAAAAAAGCTGGAAAAGGCCCTGTATTAATATTTCAGAAATTATGTCCACCTCCCTTTTCTTACTGCATCTCTGTGGACACAGCCTCAACTGAGCGGTCCACTTCAACTTGGCAGTCAACACATTTAATTGATGGGCTTTGGGTTCAATTATACCCAGATCAAGTTTGTCAGTACAAAAAAAAAAATTAAAATTAAAAAGATGGATATTTGATTTAGGCTCAGCAGGATGTGTAAACTCTCAAATAACCATGAGCACATTTTTAAACTGATGTAAATTGTTGGTCCACAAATGTTTTGATTGGCGTTTTACATTAAGCTATATTTGAAATTACGTGGGGCTGTGTGAAAAACGTTGTGGACTAAACCTCGACCAAAACAAGCACAATGGGGTAGAGGTGGGTGCAATGCACGAATGTCCATGAACTACTGTTGAAAACCACCAAGATGGCTGCAGAAGTGCCAATAACACCTTTGATCAACAAGGTTTTACTGCAAAACCAACAATGATCATTCACTTTTACTCTGCTGCACGTCTTTTTGGATGTCTTTTGTTGATATTAATCTAGTAATCTAGCACTTACACATACGTATAATGATTTTAAAAATTAATTTTGTGTCACTAAGTTACACTACTGAGTTGCCTACTTAGATAGCAGTTAGTTATATTGGTAACTCAACTGAGTCAAAATTCATCCCTTGTGTTACAAATAATTCAAATCTAAAATTAAGTGACAGTTTGGTGATAAACATTATTCTGCTAGATTGCTTGAGAACAGCCTTGAAGCAAGACATTATGCTGTCCACACATTTTTTTAGGGATGTTTATTGTATTGCTAAAAAATACAACTGTTGAGTAAAATTGTTGTTACTATATAATTGTAACTATATTGATACACAGAAAAATCACAGAAACATTGTTGGTGGCTCTGGTGCTAGTCAATATGGTATACTAACTCGTAAGTGATTGTTTTTATTCCCTCTACTTTTGTAAGTCATCTAATGTGCTGCTCACAGGTCCATCTTACTAGCTCGATCACTATTACTCTTTTGTTCAAAATAAACATTAAGGGCCTGATTTACTAAAGGTTTGCGTGCGTAAAAACGTGTGCAAACTTGACAGCACCCGCAAACCAATGTGCCAGCTGATCTACTAACAGCGTGCAAAGAGGACTGCGCCTCCCAAATGAGCAAAATAGCACACGCTATTCATTTAGTACTTTTGCCCTGATGAATAATCAATATGGGGCGTACCCGCCAGAAATCGCTAAATACTGGGAGGGGAAAATGCAAATATCTCCATTTACCACCCGCAATGAGATTTACCAAGCCTGAAAGTTTTTGCGGGGATTGTGATTGCGTCTGTATTTAATACGTTCGAAAGGAAGGTGCTAATCTCCACATGCAAAAGGAGAAATATTTTATTTGAATGTTAAATCGAGTATTATTCAGCAAAAGGTTGCCACAGGAGGCACATTCATTTTTTTATTTGTGATAATAAATAAATCACGTGTTTTCATGGAGAAAAAAGTGTTTCTTATTGTGCGCCTGTTCTGCAGTTCTCATACCCCGGTGTTGTGCCGTATTCAGCACCCCTGCCGTGAAAAGCACCCCCTCGTCTGACAAAAATTATATTCTCATTCTGTGTCACGTTCTGTTTAGCGTCCAGTTTTGTGTTAATGATTCATGTTTAAATGCGCTCATGGATTCCACAATAGTCATACTTTCCCACAATCACAGTCACAGATAACAAAAATCGGGTAAATGGTTATTGATGTCATTAATTAATAGCCTGCTTACTGTGTTGTCTTCCATAATATTTGTAAATATATATAATATAAACTCCTTAATATGTGTTTGTGTGAGTGTGTATATATAAATATATTGAAGTGTCAGTGTGTTGTTTTTTTTCTTGGTTTACTTATCATTGAATATACGAGGGGGTGCTTTTCACGGCAGGGGTGCTGAATATGGCACAACAATTTGCCTCTTCCACTAATATCTCTAACTCCAACTCGTCAAATTTCATTTTGCGCTTGCGACTATATCCTGCTTTCCATCCAGACTCTCCATGGCGCAAAGTTTGCGCCGCAAACCTTAAGACACGCAACACCTCATTTAAATACTGAGGTTTGCACCTGTTATCAATTGCGCACGCAATCTTAGTTGATCACCCGCAAAACACACAACAACAGCACGCGCAAACAAAGCGTAAATCGGGCCCTAAGTGTACTAATGGTACAATAGTAAGTGGACTAATGTTAAAGATCAACTGTACTAGTAGTACAACTTATGTGCTATTAATATATTATTTCTTGACCTATGGTGCTTTTGGATCTAATCTAAAGAATATCTCTCATGTTTACGAACCTGCAGCAGCCAGTGTACGTAGATGATTCATGTATTGTTGGGTGATTTATACTGTTTGTCTCCAGTCAACAGGCTGCAAAAACAAAAACTGGATTCATTGGGGCATACCCATCTTGATTAATGAAAGGATGTCAGATCCCATGCAGATTAGTGCAACGGAGGACAGCATACTCTGTGAATATTAATTTCCCTTGAAGAGGTGTTCTTGCCCTAACTGGAGGTCACTGGAGAAGGTCACAGATGGAGTTGTTTTGGCAGCTAATTTAAAGTTTATTTGAATGGACCTAAAAGGCAGTGCATCAGTGTTAAGCTGTTATGCCTTGTCCTTCTTCAGATATCTCAATGACTTAACGGCTGTCATTATGTTGAAAAAAGCCTTGGTTTATTTCAAAAATTCAATATAGGATTTATTTAATAAAATGATGAATTATTTGTCTGTAATTGTGCAGAACTTGATCAAGGCTACTGTAGCTCAATGTTTCCAACACCCATACAAAACAATATGAAAAAACTGACCCTGACAGTAACACACCTTAAAGGTGAGTGATCTGAAGAGATACTCAGATATAAGATTTATCCACTCCTTTCACCTGTCAGTGTTAGTAAGGGAAAGGAGGAAAAGAGGCGACTCCTGCTTCGGGGTATCGGTGACAGAGTGAGTGTGTTTGAAGAGATCGTGGGGAGATTAACAGCTCAGCCCATCTCTGTCACAGAGTACCGCTGAACCTTGACACAGCTTAGAGGTATTACCAGGTCAGTGAAGTAGATGACATCGAGGAACTTATGGTGGAGGAATCAGAAACCTGCAGGTATTGATTGGTGGGGCAAATTATGCAATAAGCCCTCAAGATGCCCAGTACTATGCCCCATATTGTATGCTTAATTCAAAGTATCCCATGAAAGCCCAAAAAAATCACAGCCAAGGACTTTAGACTTTCATATTTTTATCTTACTGAATGTTGCAGGCATACATCCACTGTAAGGAACACTTTTGAAAATCAATCCAAAATCAATATTTCCGAAGTACCAAAAGCACCAACAATGAATGAATAAATAAAAACATGTTTCAAGGCTAGTGAGGCTGCTCTGAGTGAGAAAGTAAATATAAATTCACCATCTTCAGTAGCACTTCATACCCTGTGTGGAGTTGGAGTTGTAGAATATTTCAAGTTGAGCTTTGATTGCAGTGGAAGTTGTATTACGCGGGTTTTGCAGTGCCATTCTTGCTCAGCTGTCTGGTTAATACTATCATCAAACACTTCTTCTTCCAAAGAGAGAACACACACACAGATACACAAACACACACATACCATGTTTGCTGTGAATCTCTTTGTCTGTTTTGACAGAATGTTGGAGAAGCAAAAGCTAACAAAACTAACAAGGAGGTTTTTCAACAAACGGCACCCTCTTTGTGTGTTATTTTCGGTGTATGCTTGCATTCTTCTGTATAACAACATGCACATGTTCACCTGTGTTTTGGAATCTGTGCATTCATCCTGCAACTTAGCGAGACGTGTGCTGAGCTGGAGGTGCACAAAAAGGATCAACATCTTTTAGCATCAGTAGCAGCTTCAATAGCAGTTGCTAAGTTGGGTTTCCAGTGATTCCTACTGAGCAAAATTTTGAATAGATTATAAAGGAAATTGGTTTGTGCTCAACAGATCAAGCAAGTTAATGACTTGGGCCTATATTTGAAAGAACCAGGCGGGATATGTGTAGTAGCCTACCATTCCCCATATTAGGTGCTTGATTGACTGAAGCTGATTTCACTTCGAAGCAATGACTGTGGCTCTGATATACAGATACAGCTCAATTGAAAATCTATGGTTATTACCTGATTGTCATGGTGAGGTATCAGGTGTAAGTTGATCTAAGTAGATGGAGGACCAATTGCTTAAATATATATTTTTTTAAATGTAGGAGCATGTGTGAGTGTGTTTCATTATTCAAACCTTTTTGTGTCTTGCGAGCTGAATTCTATCTTAAAACGTCCTCATAATAGTTAATTTAATTGTTTTTAAATGAGGGTTTAGTGAGAAACTGGTGAACTACATTGGCCTGGATTATGCGTGGGCCTGTTTTTGTGTGAGTGAGTGTGTGAAGGAGAACAATTGAGTATGCTCTCTCGGTTCTCTTGGGCTCTCAGCATGTGATGATAAGGAAACATGACAAATACACACACTCACAACCATTTATCTGAGTAGTCTTCATATACTGTACATTTCAGCCACCAGCCGGAAGCTTACTCTGGCATCCATCATTGACATAACAGGTGGCCTGGAGCTGACCAAGACATAGTTGTGAATATCAAATTCAAATGTGCTACAAATGAGAATTGGATTATACACTTCCCTCTGTCCAAACCCAATGTTAGACGGCAACTTTTTTTTCTTAGACAGTTTGTATGGAACTACAATTCAGTTTGATTGCAATCTGATAAACTCCTGGAATTACTATTTTGGAATTCTAAGATGCCTGCAAAATAAAATATGAATGGAGAATCTGTTCCATTTCTTTTCCCATGTAGAAGCTGAATTTATTGTGACCAGGCGCTGTGTCTGCAGAGAGCTGACAGATAACCAATGGCATGTCCCCCCCACCCCCCCGAATAGAAACCTTATTTCCTTTTTAAAGAGTTGCCATAAATATCGACTTGATTTACACTAAAATGTACACCTGTGGCAATCTAAAGGGCATTTAATAAGAAAGACTAACGGCCCAGTAAAGTGTCCATGAATCTTCCGAGTCTGCTCTCCCCACATGGATGGAGGGGAATGGAAATTCACTGCAAACTTTTTCATATATACAAAGCTACCATGTGACATTGCACTTTATTATATGTATTCTGTGTTTCTTGTTTTGTGTCCTGGTGTGTGGTGTGGAGGCCAATTATGCAAGAGAATGCAAGAGGATGCAAGAGGTTTGTTTTTTTTAAATCGCGTTTAATCGCATGTTGTCCATAGTTAACTCGCGATTAATCGCATACTAATTGTGCATTTATTCACACAGTTTTTGCTGTTCTAAATTACCTTACGGTATTTTTCTTTTACGTTTTTAACAACATGAGAAAGGGCAAATATGCTTGCTTTATGCCAATGTTTATTCAACCTTCCCCAAAAAAAGCTTTTGACCTGAATGTAACATTCCTTCATAAATACAAACACAATGTAGTCCCCAACTTTACACTTGTAAAGACTAACTTAAGATTCCTTGTTGTTGTCCGGGTTAATCGTGTTAATCGTGCGTTAATTGTGCGTTAATCGTGCGTATATATATATATATATATATATATATATATAAACACAAACAACGGTTTATATATTTTCTTATAGAAATGAAGCATTCAAAAATAAAATATAAAAATATATTTAAAAAAAAAGGAATAAAAAATAGAATACTGCTTAAATCTATTACCAAGTCATCCAATAAATAAAATATTCTCAAATCAAACAAAATATAAAACGTGTGTTTAAAACCTGTTTTCTCAACAAATGAGTATGGTCGCATATCCGTATAAAAACACCAGTGGCATTAGATCTGAATTACTGGCAAAAGCCTGTTTAAATGCCAAAGGTAGCTGCGTTGACACAGTGTTGGTTTCTTTCCTCGCAGCAGCGATATTCACATTTGCATGGTGTCGTTTCAAATGCGTTATGAGGTTGGACGTGTTGCCAGAAACATGCCTGAACAACCTGAACAACTTCGGCACACTGCTCTCGTCTTATCTATTTGTTTTTGTCCGTTGCTGTTTTTCATGGAAAACAAAGTGTTCCCAAACAGGAGCCCTTAAATATAAGGGAGGGTGGGTCTTCAAGTTCTGGCTTCTTGTTTGCATCAGCTATGACGGCTGCTAGCAGAAAAAAAAAAACTCACAAGGGAGTCCGGTTCTGACTACAAACCTCCTGTCCGCCACTTAAGATGTCCGTGTGAGAACTCAGAGTTGAAGTATGCTCTCTGCCCATAACAAGCCTGTTAACTAGATACTGTTAAATGTTGTACCATATTCGTATCCGTACATGTCTGCAATGTACCGACTGCCCTGTACCGAAACGGTTCGTTACAGATGCGGGTACTGTTACAACCCCTAATATACATATATATATAGAATTTCTTATTAAAAGCCGTTTAGAATGCCACAGGTGTACATTTTAGAAACAACCAAACAAGGACTCCCAGCCTTGTCTACCTGACTGAGAAGCAGGGGTGGATTGTCCGGAGTACTGGGAGTTTTTTTTTTGGTATGTAAAGAGATAGGCCCAGAAATCCTGCCCACCCATTTTCCAGACCCCCCACCAACACCACCCCAATCCAATCACCTTTAATGATGAGCTAATTACACGTCATTAGCAATCTATGAGAGAGAAGAGAAAGCAAAAATGGAGAAAAAACAAAAGTGTAGAGAAACTCAGGGAAAAGAAAAAAAAAAGCTCTCGGAACTGATGCTGCTAAGAGCAAAAATATAACAGACATGTTTTCTACTGCGGGGGCCGATGGCGGTGAGCCTCTGGCTTTGGCTGCGCCGGATGCGGCGGGTCACTCCCATGAGGTGTCGTCGGACAGTAAAAGTGAGACTGCTGTGGTGGTACAGGAGGTGGAGGAGGACAATGGTGGTGAGGATAGCAGGTGTGTGTGCAAGCTAACATGTTATGGATAAACACTCATTACCTCAATGTTCAGAAACTTTGTCTATGAACTTTACTTGACATAATAGATAGCATGTTGTGTAAACCAAGTTCTAAAGTGTTTGAAAAAACGATATAATACCCTGATTAATTAACCACTATTTTATAGGAGGTGTGGTTTGAGCATGCAGATCTGCTTTTTTATAATTACAAATCAGGTCACCAGAGTTAAACTTTTTTAAGTATCGATACACTTTCTTCAAGCCCACTGTCCAATTTGTTCATGCTTTACCTATTTATTTCTGTCAGTGTTTGCGATTTATTGCCCCTGCGTTTCTTTTTTGGAACACTTATTTATGGAAATTTTCCGATTAAGATCAGGGCCGAATTTTTGTCTCAGTCCAGGCCTGCTGAGAAGGTACATATCAGAAGTGGAAGCTTGGGAAATCAATAAGATGGTCTCCACTGAACCATCCAAGGCATAGGCTATGCTCAGTGGCAGGATAACACTGTGAGAAACAGTCCACCCAATGCTGAGACTTAGGAATTCTGGAAAGGCATATGGCACAAGGAGGCAATACATTCACTAGTGGATCAAATAGCTGACCGCCGTAATTTCCCAGAGCAAAACCCAGTAACAATCAACGATAGTCATCCAAGAAAGTCTCAGGTATGTAGAGTTGGAGTGCATTTCATGAGCGCATAGCAGGATAAATGAACCAGCTGCTCACAGACGGGACCCACCTAAAATGGTTAACCCAAGGCTACACGGCCCTCATCATGAAGGACCCACACAAAGGGGATCCCATCCAACTACTGGCCAATTTCCTCCCTCTGCACAACATAGCAGCTCCTGTCAGGCATCATAGCAGCCAAGATATGTACACATGGTTCCTCATATGAGGACAGCTCAGAATGGAATTTGCAGGGACACCAGCTGAGCTAAGCACCAACTACTGTTTGACAGGACAGTTGCCAAGGACTGTAAGATGAGGCAAACTAATCTGTGAACTGCCTGGATCGAGTACAAGAACTTGTGGATACCGGAATGCTGGCACTGTACAACGTCAACAGGACACTGATACCTCTTTTCCACCAAACCTGTTCCAGGGCTGGTTCTGGGCAAGTACTGAGTTTGGAACTGGGCTTTCTGTTCCCACTGACAAGAACTGGCTCCGAGCCAAAAAAAAAACGTTTCAAGGTAGAACCAACTCTTCGAAGAACCGCTTACGTAAGCGGAGGTTAACCAACACCGATAGCAAGACTGCGAGATGGCGACATTTTCAAATAAGCAACAAATTAATATGGATGCAGCAAAGCAGCAGTGTTTTGTGGAGGAGACAACCTGTCTTTTAGCGATATCGTGCACGGAGGGTGCTATGCGGATCAAGTCCGTATTAGGACAAATACGTTGTTGCTTCAACTTTAGCGCCAATGCAAACGCAGCGACGTAACTGACGTTTGGAGCGATGCAACTGACGTTTACAGTGACGTAATGACGTGACTACCTTTAGCACCCGAGCTATGAAAAAGCAAATCGGTTCTCAGCTGGTTCACAAGATAAACCAGTTGTGAACCAGCACCAGCGCTGGCCCAGAACCAGCCCTGGAACCGGTTTGGTGGAAAAGAGCCATGAGAGCCTTCATCAAGAATATGATGGCATTGTGGGAGACTACTCTAGAGGCCAATTCAAAGTCAATTGCAGAAGTTACCATCAAGAGCTGCATACACCACGGAGATGCTCTGTCCCCACTGCTTATCTGTATAGGCCTAAACCCTCTCAGCCAGAATATCGCAAAGAATGGCTATGGATACCTGTTCTGAAGGGGAGTGATGATCAGCCACCTCATGGATGGCATCAAGCTATATGCCAAGAGTGAGAAAGACGTTGACTTGCTGATCCATGTCACTAGGAAATCCAAAAGAGATGTTGGAATGTCATTCAGGCTGGATATATGCCCTCCGGGGGTGTCAAAGAAGTGCAAAATGTTCACAACTGAGGAGGTTGAGCTACTGGAGGGTAACATATCAGATATTCAAGACTGCTACAAATACCTGGGGATTCTGCAGGCAAAAGTGGCAGTTATGAGGAGGCTGCAAGGAAGTCAGCCACAGCCAAGTACCTAAAAAGAGATCCTGAAGAGCCAACTAAATGTAAAGAACAAAGTCCAGGTCATCCATGTATGCCCTATCAGTATTCAGCTCCGCTGGTACAGTAAACTCATCACAGGAAAAGATGGAAGCCATTGACATGAAGACAAGGAAGCTCCTCACGATGCACAGAGGATTTCATCCCAAAACCAATACCATGAGACTCTACACAAAGCAAAAAAGAGGGAGGTAGCAGATTAGTGAGAGTCAAAGTCACTATCCAGGAAGAAATAGCAAAGAACTAGGAATATATCAAGAAGATGGCCCCTAAGAATACATTTCTAAGTGAATGTCTCAGACACCAGAAATCCAGTGAGGAGGAAGAAGGCGTGTAGGAGGAACCATCATGGACAAAGAGCGCCTTGCACAGCATGCATATTTGACAGATTGAAGACAAGGATGACATTGAGAAATCTTTCCATTGGCTGGAAAAGGCTGGACTGAAGGACAGCTCAGAGGCATTAATCATAGCCACACAAAAGCAGGCCTTGAGCACAAGAGTGATAGAGGCCAGGGTCTATCACACAAGACAAGACAAGTCAAGGTGGGAGATACCTCAACAGGTTGTGGAGAATGAAAGAGTGAAAATCTTGTGGGACTTCCAGATCCAGACTAGTAAACTGGTGATGGCTAACCAACCAGGCATTATTAGTGGTCTTCAAAGTCCAGAAGAGAGTAATAGTGATTGACATAGCAAATCTCAAGTGACAGCAATATGAAGAAGGAACATGAAAACCTGGAGAAGTATCACGTTGAAGGAAGAAATAGAGAAGAGCTGTATGGTGAAGACACCAGTGGTGCCAACAATAGTTGTAGTAGTGTCCTCCAAGCTGAGGGACTGGCTCCAGCAGATCCCTGGAACAACATCAGAGATTATGGTCCAGAAAAGTGTTATCCTGGGAACAGCAAAAATATTGCTGAGAACCATCAAGCTCCCAGGCCTCTAGTAGTCAAGTATTCATGAAACTTGTTTCAGAAAAAAATTAATAAAAAGATTAACATGAAACATAGCCTGTGGACATTAGTTACTAACATTCAACAGTTACTAACTACTAACTACAATACTTTTGACCAACACACACGTGATACATCCTTTTTAAATAAAAATCTTTTCAAATCTTGTCAAATCTTATCACTTTGGGCAGCTCGGTGGCGCAGTGGGTTAAGCGGCGGCTCATATACTGAGGCTACAGTCCTCCTGCAGCGGTCGCGGGTTCAAATCCAGCCCGTGCACCTTTGCTGCGTGTCTTCCCCGTTCTCTCTCTCTACCCCTTTCCAGTCTGCATCTCAATAAAGGGCCACTAGAGCCCAAAAAAATCTTAAAAAAAAAAAAAAAAAAAAAAAAAATCTTATCATTTGATTCATAAGATGAAACTCATCAAATGATAGTGGATGGATTCCCTTGTCTCAGAAGGAACAAAGATCGTCTTTCATCTTTGGAATGAAACACCACATACATTTTTTTGTTGTATTTGCTATGCAAATGGATTGTTTTCTCTGTGGTATAATAAAAAAGCAGGTTGCAATGAAGCAGATTTATTAGACAAAAGACAACATTTAAAAAAGCAGTACGCAGTCAGGTTTAAGAAAACCTTTTTCCACCACACCTTCCCAAAATTCTGTCTCTCATGTATCTGCTCTAGTAGTGCATGAAGCAGCTGTTTTAAAAAGGTGTCTAACAAGGAGTTTGCTCCATACAGTGCTTTCTAACTGTGTGTCTTTCTGTCTGTTTATCTTATGAATTGTTTCCTCTTTTCCTAAGAGACTTAGCAACATTTGGCAGGCATATTTGCCATTAAAAAAAAACAACCCCAAAAAACAGGACCATGGGGTACATTTGCCATATAGGCACCTGGAAGCACCCCCAGCAATTCAAAGTAGATGAGTACTGATGTTCCCCTTGACATGTTTCTGCATCCTGAGTTAAAAGTATTAGATATTGCATGAACACAGTGAATGTTTTATATCCGTGAAAACAAAAGGAAGGTACCGGTATGTATACTGGTAACAGGATTCCTCACCTCCAGATTTATCATTCAAACCATTCTCATATAAACATATAAAATTAATTTATATTATGAATTAAGTTTTACTTGTTATTCAGGTTTAATGCAACACTTGCAAATCAGCATACACAAAGAGTAGAGAGGCTTCTGTTTAGAATTAGATAAAAATTCAATTAAACATATACAAATTTTCCAGTCATTATACACTCTTGTGGTGCACTTGGCTCACATTAAGAGCTCATCCACTTTAAACACAGTACAGTGTATGCATTCATAATTGGACATGTGGGTGTATTTCTGCACTGGTAGATTATAGCATAATACAGTAGACATGTGCCACTCACTCAGCTGCTTGGCCTCAAGAGTAAAACAAAGATAAGCATTAATAGACATATTTTAAAAATACACATTATGAGGCTTTTATCCCATCAGTAATGGCTAAAATTCAGATCCTAAAAAAAAAGCTTCAATCAATTATGAGAAAACTAGCTTATAGGCTTCTGGCCTGTTGTTGCTGGTACCTTTGAGTTATAAAAAAATAAATGAAAAAAAAATTTAGATCCTTTTTTTTTATTTTCCCGGAGACTTTCTTCAAATATACTCCTGTTTGTTTTGTAATTATTGTGAGCAGTTTTAAGTTGCATCAGATAACTGAGAATTTTCAAAATGTAACCTGCACATTTTTTTTTTTTCAAGAAATGTGGTAAAAAGTTATGTTAAGTTACGTCAGGCACCAGGTTCCACTGGTGCCTGACGAAGAACCCTACGAGGAGTCTCCATCAAAGGTGACTGCGCTAGCCAGACATGACGGCGTGTGTGCACCAGGGTGGACATCAGCCACCCTAGCTCCCTCGTCTGGAAGGCAAAAGCCTGTAGGGATACGTCACACATGTCACGTGTGGAATAATTCACCTGTGCATCCTGCAGGGAAGTTGAGAGAGCCAGCAGAAGATAGGAAAGGGTGTTCCCCAGCTGGCTAATGCGCGCCGCTGTGTCATAGGGTTTACAGATATAACCATCAGTAACCCTACACTCGGTTTAAATTTAAAGTTGACTCAACTTGGGGGGCACTTGTTGATCTGGCTTCAGAGCCTCATCAGAACCCACTATCAGCGCTGCAAGGGAGGGCTCAATGGGGGGCATGTGGCTGAGACCAGCCACTTCTGCGTCCTCCAACGCCACCAGAGTGCGGTCATCTGATGTCGGCCTAGAGAGGGCTGTGATATCTCTCCAGCATGAATGCAGCTCCCTCAGAAAATCCAACGAAGGTGGAATGGTGCCTTCCACCGGAGAAGGGTTGCGCCTGTGGAAGGCGCTAGAGGCCACATCTGCACGCGGTGTACCCAGCTGCAAGTGCGCCAGGGCAGTGTGGATAACGCTCCCCATGGAAGAATTAGCCGTCCCCCTCAGAGAGCTCTGGGCAAATGAGCGCGACGAGAGCCCCGAGCCTTGAGAGGCTGGGCCCCCTGAGGATATATCGAACTGGCTCACCAAGGCTGCAATTGAGATGGCGTCCCCTGGCGGCGGTGGCGACCCCAGGATAGGCCCTGGCATGGCAGGTTCCACCTGGCGAGCAACAGGCTGCAGGTTAAAGAGGAGCGCAGTTCCCTTCACCGACCTCTTCAGCGAAGCCCCCGCTGGCTGGGAGAGGGGAGGCTGGCCGATGGCTCCAGCTGTGCTAGGCCAAGGCAAGAGACGCAGAGGTCAAGGCCATCCGCCGGATCCAGGGCGGCCGTACAACCTATACAAGACTGTTCCATCACAGCGACTGGTTCGGTAGAAACCAAACAAAAAAGCTGGGAGAGGGGAGCGGACACGCTGCCTTCACCAACAAAGTTGGTTTGTGTTGTTGTGGTTCTTGGGTTGTTTCAAGCAAGAAGAACAAAGACACAAGTGGGAGAGGGAAGCGGAAACGCTGCCTTCACTAATAATGTGACCTTCTTAACAAGAAACCACAAATGTTACAGGCGGGAGAGGGGAGCGGACATGCTGCCTTCACCAATAATGTAACTTTCTTAACAGGAAACTACAAATGTTACCGGTGGGAGAGGGGACTAGACACGCTGCCTTCACCAACAATGTAACTTTCTTAACAAGAAAACACAAATGTCACAAGTGGGAGAGGGGAGCGGACACGTTGCTTTCACCAATAATGTAACTTTCTTAACAAGAAAAAATAAATGTAACAGGTGGGAGAGGGAAGCGAAACGCTGCCTTCACCAATAATGTAACTCTCTTAACAAGAAGAAATAAATGTAACAGGTGGGAGAGGGGAGCGGAACGCTGCCTTCACCAATAATGTAACTTTCTTAACAAGAAAACACAAAAATTCAGCAGGCACAAGGCTTTCTTAATTGTTACACAAGAATATTTAAAGGGGACCTATTATGGCATTAAATGTATATTTTAAACAGGCGTTGAATGTCTTAAAAACAATCAAAAGCTTGTTTTTTCTACATAAATCAGAAATTCAGCCTCTGGGCCATGTCTCTATTTTTACCGCTTCTAACCTCCTTCTCTATGAGGGATTCTGAAGGGCGGGGAGGCTATGATAATGAGGGTCTGTGCTGATTGGCTGCCTGAATGACGTGTAGCAGGGGAGGCACAAAGCCTCGCTCTGGGCAGAAGAGCAGCCGGCTGCGCACACTATTAAAGTGATGCGAGCGAGCGTCAGCGACAAAATAAATTCCATTGCTTTATTTTCTATTGGACTGTCCTAACTGGCCGCGAGTTTAACGGTTTCAGTGTGGACAGAGAGCATGCATTTATGACACGGTGTAAACGGATCTTAAAGCCTGAATTACGGTTCTGCGTTAAATCGACGCGTACCCTACGCCGTAGGTTCTGTGTCCGTGTAACGCGGAACCATAAATCAGCCTTTAGTTACCTGAGGGGGGAACGGGTCACGTCGTCTTCACACTAATTCACACAGGAAGATTTAATTGAATTCTAAACAGGTACACCACAGTTCTTTACTCCGATTCCTCATCATTTAATTTCTTATGTTACAAGACAAATGAATCATGTTAACTGTAAAGAAATCACAACACTGAATTTTCACAAATGGCAACTTTATTGATAACAAAAATAAAATAACATGAGTTGTATATAAATAACATTTATGCACTATTGCTGGCTCAAGGAAGGACCGTGCGTCTTCTGAAGGTGTCGTTGAACAGCTTCAGGTGCATTGCTTGGAAGATCTGAAACCATAAACAGAAGAAAAATGTATTACTAATAGAGCTCCGGTGTAACCTAACGGGTGAGTGGCTCCGGTAGGTAACACTGAAGCACCGGAGCTACTCACCGGTCCGGTCCGGTGAGTAGCTCTGGTGCTCCGGAGCTAAGCTAAATACTTAGCCCATGTAAAGATCATACTTGTAGACAAATATAAATAACATAAAAAATTAACGTCACTTACCGCTGACTCGTGTGCAGTTGCCAGGTCTGTACTGTGGGTACTGATCCTTTTATGAGGATAAGTGTCGATGCAAAACCTAATTTTTACTGTCCCTCGTTGTTGAAACAGCCACACGATTCCCGGAGTTAGTTGTGGGCGTGGTTTCATGCAGCGGAGGCCGACCTATGGAAATCTGTTCCCGTCGTGACTCAGGACGGGAGCAGATTCTGAACGGCTCGTAGAAGTCACATGACACTGGAAGGATCCTCCGGGCGGGGTGTACAGACACTGCAGAATTTGGCTGCTTGTGAGGGGAGACCACTTTATATATGTTAAAGCAAGAAAAAATTTGTTTTTCCTAATAGGTCCCCTTTAAGTAACAAAAAAGCACAGCTGAACAGACCCAGCTGCCAAATTACCTCCTGTCAGCAATGCTGGGGGGAGGGGCGGAGACCCCACTACCAACAGCAAGACAGAGCAACAGAAGCACAATCAAATAAAGCACCGGTCACAGCCTCTCGGAGGACGAAAAAAATCGTTACTCCTACCGTAATGGCACGAAGCTGCACAGGGCCGGCAGTGTAGGGAGGAAAGGAAAAAGCTTGACCAACCTCTTATTTCCGTCCTGTACCCTAGACGCGCGATCACGAGAAGAATGAGGAACCGATCACCTGCTGACGCCGGAAGATATACCCTTCCGGGGGTCATGCAGGGGTCACGGGTGACATTGTTGTTATTTGTACTCGACATGCGCTTGCGCCAGGGGAGATATCCAGTGCTTACAGCACCGCCTGGCGGTCATTAAGGGATGAAATAGAACTGTGTTAGCAATTTGAGGTGGACACACAGTAATACACAGTTGGTTTTTGATCGATGTTTGACTCTGAATACATTTCCAAGAGTGCCATCCCTGCACATCCTCTAGAAGAAGTTACAATTGTTTCCATAAAAAGTAATGACCATTCCTGCAGGTTCCTTCTTTAGTTCAATGTCGAAACTGTACAGATTATAAATGCTTGTCCTGGATGCAGAAAACCACCCCAAAAAAAGCATGTCTATCTCTTCAGGAACTTCAGAACACAACTAATTTAATTTCATTTCATTTATTGATTCAACCCGCACAGGCATACACTGCCCGGCAGTGTAGACATCCCAGCAGTAATGAAGAGCGATGGGAGGCACCCGAGCCAAACCCAGAGCCTTACCACCAAGGGCCCGAACACCCATACCAGGGCAGTGCTCCACAGAAACCCCACAAAGACCCTCAGAACCCCACCCCTTCCCCACCACCAAGGGGCACCAAATGTGGACCTATCCTGGAACTGTCAAGGTTGACATTCCCCCCAGCCTTCAGTTTCTGTCTTGCCCCGCCTGTGTCCCATCTGCCCTGATTGTGTCTGCACCTGTGTCTCGTCATGTCTCGTTATCCCCTCAGTATATCTTGTCTTGTCATTCCTTGGTTCCCTGTCGGCCCGTACTGTTCTTCCCTCCATGTGCTCCACGGTTTCTAGTTTTTGATCCCTGTTTCAGTTAGTCTTGATCCTGCCAAGCAGTGTTTTTGTTTTTGAAAATAAACCCTTTTTGTTGCAACTCCTGGCTCCTGCTCTCCTGCACTTGGGTCCTCAGCAAACCGAACCATGACAGAACGGGCCGACCAGATGGACCCAGCGGGAGAATACCTCACACTATTGGAGTTCCTCTGCCGAGAAGCGGCTAAGAACGTGCGCTGGGCCGAGGAGGAGTATTGGGACCCCTTTTGGGGAACACGCCTGGCTCTGGGTGGGCCCAGGTACCCCCGCAGCCGGCGCCTCGGACCCGGGTACCCCCGCAGCCGGCGCCCCGGACCCGGGTACCCCCGCAGCCGGCGCCCCGGACCCGGGTACCCCCGCAGCCGGCGCCCCGGACCCGGGTAACCTGCAGCCGGCGCCTAGGACCCGGGTACCTCCAGAGCCATGTCAAGTTCCAGAGCCATGTCAAGTTCCAGAGCAACGTCAAGTTCCAGAGCAACGTCAAGTTCCAGAGCAACGTCAAGCTCCAGAGCAACGTCAAGTTCCAGAGCAACGTCAAGTTCCAGAGCAACGTCAAGTTCCAGAGCAACGTCAAGTTCCCGAGCCACGTCAAGTTCCCGAGCCACGTCAAGTTCCCGAGCCACGTCAAGTTCCCGAGCCACGTCAAGTCCCCGAGCCACGTCAAGTCCCCGAGCCACGTCAAGTCCCCGAGCCACGTCAAGTCCCCGAGCCACGTCAAGTCCCCGAGCCACGTCAAGTCCCCGAGCCACGTCAAGTCCCCGAGCCACGTCAAGTCCCCGAGCCACGTCAAGTCCCCGAGCCACGTCAAGTCCGCAGCCAAGAATCCCCGTCACGCCCCCCGCCAAGACCCACGCCAAGACCCAGGCCTAGGCCTCGGGGACGCCCCCCCGAGCTGTCTCGCCGGTCTGGCCAGTCCCCAGGACGGCCCCCGTAACGTTGGCCATGTGTTGAGTCAAAATGAGTCATACTCATATGTACAATAATATTTACAGTGTTAGAGACATCCATTGAACTTCACTTCAGATCATCATCCCTGTACTTGTTGAAAATCATCAGTCTGAACCTTTTCTTAAACAAACTTATGCTTGGACATTGCTTCAGTTCTTGGCTGAAGCAATGTCATAGCAATTAAATAAATAGAAGATAATATGTTTAGTACTTGACCTTAGGTTTAACTAAGTGTTTCATATTCTTGAAGTTAGACATTGAAGATGGAACACACATTTCATGTATGCTTCTAATATTTTAAGGTAGTGAATCATCTTAAAGAAAAGGACAATTTACAACTGACTAGCAGCTGTGGATGATGTTACTGTATATATATAGAAATATCTAACGATACTCTACCTTTGGAATAGATTTTTGTTTTTTTTTGTTTGTCTGTGTTGTGTGTAGCTTTTAAGAGACAGTAAACGTGCCTTTTCAGAATTACTCTCAAACACTTAATCTGCACCATTCCTCAAACCTTTATATTTGAATCCATGAATTTCTCAAAGAGGTGGAGACACAGTCTAACAATGATGTCTATCTTACTGGTTTATGAAACCACAAAATCAGACACTTTGAGATTTCTCTCTAAACAATGAAGTGCTGTGCTGATTTATATTGCTGGTGTCTCTAGTGTCATTTACTTTGTGAGTCAGGCTGTTAAATCATCAGTAATATTAAATCAATAACGCTTGACAAGCCCATGGGTAAAATTAAATGTATATTTTGTTATTTTTATTTGTTTATTTGCTTCTGTGGACTCCCAATAAATGCAGTGCCATGCATTCAAAAGTGCTACCTCTCTTGACTATGACTTAGACCTAGAAAAAAATTGTTCCTTGACCTCATGCACGGTCATTTAGATGCATCTGTGTTTTTCCAGCTATAACAGAGACGTGTGATATAATTGCCCCTGTATATGGTGAAAAGTTCTGCACATGTCACCGTGATATTGTGATTTGCAGAAATGCCTGCCAAGTCTAGAAGAGTGTGTCGTGTTCTATAGCAATTGCCAAGAGCGTAGCAAAGACGTGTGTCGCTGAGGCTACAGTTAACCATGTCGGATGCCTGAAAACTTCTAGGAAGACATTATGATTGTCTCAGCCCTATCCTGCTGCTATTCTATAATAAATGGCTATTTATCATAGCAGGGTTGAATTTGACAGGCTCTACCTATCTTGTGTATTCAATAGCATTTACCCGCCCGAAATTCATGGGAACAACTATTGGCTGTCATATTGCTGTATAGGTAGCAAGGATGTCTTACAACTAAAAGGCAGTTGGCTCAATCAGTGGCACTGAAAAATTACTATATTCCAATGGTAGGATGACAACTGGTGGGTGGACACTGTCATCGATCTGTACGATATTAACCCTGGGACTCTGCGAGACTTGTGAGATTTTCTTTTATCTCAGTAAGAAAATGAATGCTCAAGGAGTGCTGCTTTATAGCTGATACTTGGTTTCTTTGCAAACATGATGTAAACAGTGAACAACGAACATCATTAGCAACTGTCTGATCATTAACAACAGTAATTTTGGAATATGTTTAACTGGTATTTATACACAATGGACAGCATGATAATAAAAAGAAGTGAGAAATGGTTATACGTTCTTAATCTATTATTATTTCATACATAATACTTCCTTTTTCCCTTTTGTTATTTTATTGTGGAAACATATCTCTAAGAAAAGCATACTCAAAACATTTAAGATATACATTTGACATTTTATTACACTATAGTATGCATATTTACCTATTCTAAATTTTAAATTGTTACTGATTATATGTGGATTCTTCGTTATAATATGTAGCCCTATCACTTAAAATGTGTAAATTCTATTCTACAACATATATCTCTCAAGTCTATTTCGCAGCGTACATTTTTCTCAGATTCAGAGCCAGCAATCTTTACTTCAGTGGGCTAAATTACTAATTAACTGGAGATGTTTCATGATGGTAATCTACAGAGAATATTGCCTCCATTATAATCCAGTTGTGCACTACAATAGAATGGAATAGTTACTTTTACTTTAATTTTAGTTAAAGATGACAAATAAAGCCATGTCATTAGAATTAACCTAATTCAAGAGGTTAAACCTAACCTCAAGTTTGGGCAAATCCAAACTTTTCATTTAAATTTCAACTTTTGCAAACAAGCTGAATACATGTTCTCATAAATTGAAACATTAAAAGAAAATAAAAAAAATAAAAATTTGGAATAAAGGAAGGGAAAAACCCGTGTTCTCAACAAGTGAGTGTGGTCACAGATATAGACGGATCTGAATTACTTCTTCAAGCTCCGGTAAACTACTAGTCAGCTAGCGGAAAAACCCTCCAAAAACTCATGTGGGAGTCTGGTGCTGACTACAAACGTCCAGTCTGCCTACTTAAAGGGGACCTATTATGAAAAACACGTTTTCTCTTGCTTTAACATATATAAAGTGGTCTCCCCTCAGCCTGCCAACTCAGAGAAGGAGGAAAGCAACCAAATTATGCAGTGTCTGTACAGCCGCCTGGATGAGCCATCCAGTCTGATGTGGCTTCTACGAGCCATTCAGATTCTGCTCCCTTTCGTTACGTAACGACGGAGCGATTTACATAGGTTGGCCTCCGACGCGTTCAGAGATTTTTTTCGAAGCGGTGTATCACGTCATTCAGGCAGCCAATCAGCACAGTGCCTCATTATCATAGACTCCCCGCCCACTCAGAATCCCACATAGATAATGAGGTTAGAGACTGGGAAGATAAAGACATGGCTCAGAGGCTGAATTTCTAATTTATTTAGAAAAAACAATCAAAAGCTTGTTTTTAAGACATTCAAGGCCTGTTTAAAATAGGTATTAGATGCCATAATAGGTCCCCTTTAAGATGTCTGTGTGGGAACTTGGATTAGAAGTATGCTCTGCACGCAAAACAAGCCTGTTAACTAGCTACTGTTAAACATTGTATTTGGATAGGTACACATCTGCACTGTACTGACAGCCCTGTACCGAAACGGTTCAGTACGAATGTGCGTACTGTTACACCCGTAGTATATATATACATATATAAATATAGGTATAGATATAAATGAATGTTCAAATCCCACATAAATATGTACTAACTGACTGATGTGGATTAAATGTTTTCAGAGTGAGCTCTATGGAGACAAATCAGCCACCCATGTTGCTTTCTTACAGCTTTCCTTTTTTTTTTTTACAGCTTTACTGTTCAGTCCTGCTGCTCTTTTATTCTATTCTTTCTCAGTCTTTTTTCCCTTCTTTAGTTGACCTCATTAGTCTCTGTACACCCACCTGGTTTTACCTTTTTAATATCAACAAAAGCTCGAAAAAGCACATAGGGTACCTGTGTGTGCGTACAGATGTCTGCAGATTTCTACATGTGTCTGTGCAGGAGGTGGGTATTGGTCATCAAATAGTGTCAGTCCCACAAGCTGTGAGTCAGATAGAAATGAGAAAAGAGGTAAGAAGCCATCAGAGAAGCATAGGGGCAGACCTCAGGAGCTGGGAAGATGCAGGTGCTTGGCTGGTTTCTAGCAGGTGTGTGTGTGTGTGTGTGTGTGTGTGTGTGTGTGTGTGTGTGTGTGTGTGTGTGTGTGTGTGTGTTGTGTTTGTACACTCTGGCAAGAGACCAGTGCTTGCCAGGAAAATATTGAAATTATCTTTGTGTCTTCTGCTCTGTTATCACACACGTGCATGCACATTAATAATGGTGCAGACGGCCTGAAGGATGTAGGGGGGAAAAAACAGATTTGAAAGGTGAAAATGATCTTCGATGTAATGTTTGGTCATGGCATTGTCGTTGTTGCTATCTTGTCTGAACATTTAAATTGCTGCTCATTTGACCCGTTACTGGAAGGTGCATCTTCACGAGTGAAGCCTTGTAGCATCTCAGAGGACAGAATTATGCATACATAAAGATGCCAAGGTAGATTTGACCTTGATTTGATTCCTGTTCGGCACTTAACCCGACACGTCCAACAACTGTGGACATACATTTTATTGATTTAGCGTTTGTGTTTTGCAAAAACTTTAAATAACTGGAAAACCTGTAATGACTAAAGTTAAATATAAACGTTTTATCACACCTTCATATTTATGACCAAATCTATTGCATTGTAAATGGATTCTGAGGCATTTCTGCTCAGAGGAATACAGGTAAACAGTAAAAGCAAACAATTTACGGGGGGCATTATCTTGCATAAAACAGACACACAAATGCAGACACACACAAATGTATAGTACATGAACATTTCAAAAGGTAGTTTTAAATAGTCTAAAGTTACACAACCTGAGGAAATGCAGTATAATATCCCTCAATAAAGATAGAATTTGCCCAGTTTGTCCGGCTTCTAGGCAAAACAGTGAGAACCGTTCCCTGGAAGCTGAGAGCTGCTGGAAACATTAATAAAAACCCTCAGTCCATGAAGCAACTTCAAAGAGGATCAAGAGTCAGTAACACTTGAGGTCAAAATTAAAATCAAAAACTTCGGCAAAAGTTTAGAGATTCCAACACAGACGACTAATACCGGATGAATAATTTACACATTTCAAATGAAAACACATTGATTCGAGGATGAACCCGCAATGCTGTCAGTGTTGGCTGGATTAATGAGTGTTTTTTTCTTGCCGTCGCAGCTGAGGCCATTCAAACATCCTACATATATGGAAGTCCCAGGAGTTGGCGGTGTCACTGGATCGCCGCAGCAGAAAAAGTCAGTGGTTACCATGTAGCCTTCCTCGCAGTACCCAGCGGTAAACATCTGTGCCATTACGAGTGTGAGCTCCAGAGGAAGAGGCCTGGAAACGAGCCGAGCAGGCAATTAGACAACCTCAGGCCAGCTGCTCTACATCTCTGCAGCAGTGGGGCCTTTTTCTTCTCTTGGAGCTAATTACATAACAAAGACAGTCTTAAATCAGGTCTTGCCTGTTCCCTCCCCTACCCAACATCCCCCAGCAGTCTCCTACCACATCTTTTTCTCTCCTCTGCATCCCTCCTCATCCTCCGGCAGATTGTATTATCATGGAATCTGTGGGATGAGCTAGAATATGAAAGAAAAAAATGTTTGAGGTCACCTGCTTCATGCTCACGTGCTGCTGTTCGCATTTTTGTTTAGACTCCTGACCTTTCAAGTTCATAAATTGATTAGAAAAGAAGTTTCGAAAATGAAACTTTTTTCATAAAAAAAATGGTTTTGACCACATAACATGTCTTTCTGTTGGTCTTTTTACAAACCCATTATATCCTCAAAAAATGTTTGTGGCAGGGTGGAGGAGCAGCCACTCAACTGATTGGACACACCTGTGCCCAATCAACCTCTCCACCCTGCCTGGCTTCATAAAGAGCGGCTGCACACCAGCAAGAGGTCTCTGCTGGGAGGAAGCTGCTGAGTCTGCCACGTGTGTCTTGGGTGCAAATAAAGATTTCCTCACGAAACCCTGTGTCCTCTGTCCTGTCGGGTGACCCCGTAGCACTAGCCTTGCTACAATGTTACATTATCCTAATCACATTGCATCAACCATTGTGGTATGACGACTTGTTTGGGACAGAAAATGGCACAGTAACTGGGGTCTCTGGGACTGCAGCAGCAAAATGTGTTCAAACATAGTTATTATGTCATTGATGCGCTTGAGTAGTATATTGTAGGTTTGCTTTTATGGTGTAATTAACCCCAAACATTTGTCAACTTATATGCAATGCATACGTCTGTTCTCAAAGCCTTTGTGGCAAATGAAATTAATATTTGGGAAAGTCCTTAAATTATTGCCCAACTAAAATGTATTGTTATCTTCATATATTTGTTATTTTATCTGCATTTTCAGAGAATTATCATCTTAAAGGTTTAGGGTGGAATATATTTAACACATCCATATCTTCATAGTTCTCACTTTTGTGCACATGTTTGTTTATTGTCAGAAAAAATAATATTTGTCCAAGCAAAAGCATTACCTTAAACTGAGTTAAGTTGCATTTTATTTTAGTATTCATAAACTCAACAGCTGGAGAGTGAAGGCATAATGAAGAGGGGATCTCTAGTGCATCTTTATGCCATGTGGAAGTGAATTTGACATAATAATTGGTTAAAAAAGATTATGCCACTGAAGGGGAAAATGACAAATTATTTTAGAAGATATAAATTTGTTTACCAACTGGTACGAAAAATGATTTTGGTGTTTCATTACTTAATTTGTCCCTTGGGGTGAATTTTTTTCAAACCATCCACTTTAAAGACTTCAATTTACTTAAAGTCAACACGTAATTAGGTTGTGCATCTACTGACCAGGTAACATCTAATATCATTCATTTGCTGTTAGATCCATCCCTTCCACATCTATCCAGGCTTTCTAAAACCCCAAATGCTGCCAAATGATGAACCAAATGTTTCAAAACTGTAGATGACTCAGCTGATGCATACCTGTACATGTGAGGCATTTGTGCCATGATCCATGTAAATTGTAGCCTCTATCAATGGTTTCCTTTTAAGACACAAGTTACCTTGGGCAAGAAAGTAGTACTTAGATAAAAGTCGATTAATTAATTAAAAGAAGATAAGTACTTTATGAAACTATCCAAGGTTAAAAATATGTCAAAGAAGTGTGGAGCATTTAAAGCGACACTACGTAACTTTTCCACCTTAATATCATATTTCCAGAGTCATTGTGATGGTACATCAACTTCCAACAGGTTTAATGACACCTCTGTCATGGTCTGGGGGGGTCTGTATCACCTTCACTGGCACTATGTAACTTTGAGGAGCATAGTAGGAACCCTGCTGCCACACTAAAAAACTACAAATTTTTACGGCTTTGACTGCTTAACGGCATACGTCACTTCCCCCTCCTTCCCGATTCGTAGTCGAGACGAAAATGGGCGGGGCTTGGAGCGCAGCTCCGCAGAAGCTGGTAACCCGTTGCTGCGTTGTGGCTGCACCAGCACCACACAACAGACGTGGGGAAAAGATCGCTAATGGTTTAACTTTTCACCGCTTTCCTGCTCGGAGGCAGAACCACGGAGGCCGGCCAATTATCTGAGATAACAAATTAAAAGAGTAAAAGAGTCGTCGGCTCGGTTGGATCGCGGCTGTAACGAGTCCGACCAAACATAACGTTCCTCAGTAAACAAACTAACACGCACACAGACGGGCGTCGGATCAAAACACGGGTTTATTAAACCACAAACAAACACTCACAGACCGGGGTCGGATCATTCAAACGGGTTTTATTCCCCACTTCTCCAGCTAAACACAGTTGTTGGCCAGCTCTCTGCAGTGCGATTAATTTTGTTGAGGAAAAAATATTAACTATTTGATTTGTAGCTGCAGAGGAAAAAAATAATCTCACGAGGAAAAAAAAATATTGCTCATGCCTCGGAGCCTCTTCAAAGCAGTCAAAAAAAAAGAAAAGAAAAGTAAGAGTAATACAAAACATGTACTGTATGTTGTACTATTATACTAATTTATTGAAACACATGGCGAGTCAAACATTTACCAAAGCAGCTGCCAAACACTCCTAAACAAGGTAGCCTAAGACGTGGGTTGTGCAGAACTGCGGCAGTAAATCCTTCTAAAGAGTGGCGTTCCGACGAGGAGCTCCATTCTTTACTGTAGTAGGGATTTCATATGGATCCAGACCGTTAATAATCATTATTTTCTCCATATACCGCTCCCTGGCTTCCTTGTTTAAGGTATCCCGGTAAATTCCAGTTCCTTTCCAGCAGTTTAACATCTTTTTTTTTGCGTTCCGTCTGTTCAATTGGTGAAACAGAAAAGCGTCCCGTCTTCTCTCAAATGCACGCGACGGGACAGGAGTTTTCCAGCAGTACGCGCTGGTGCTCATGGGAAACGTAGTGTTCTTTCCGGTAAAGCACTACCGCTTTTGTCCAAAAGATGCCGCCAAACTCAGAAAAGCTAAAAGTTACGTTGTGCTGCTTTAAATACAATACAGAATAGTGTGAAGCCATCAGTGAACAATCTGAGTTTGTTAAACCGATTCTTTCTCTCTTTTTGTCACGTCCTATGCTGGCAATGCACAGCCATTCTAAATTGGAACTGAAACATCCATCGCAATTAATGTTTTTTAAGGAAACTCTGAGTTATCCCAATTATCACAAACACCGACTGGCACAATTTACTTGTTTAATCAAATTGTGTGCTTTGCTTAATTAGCTGGATATTTGCAAAGAGAGGGAGGTGAAAGCAAGAGTTTGCTGTAGGAGCGAGAGACTATGAGAGCCAGAGACAGATGAGTGAGAGAGGTGGCTGTGCACGTACAAACAACCTTTGCCTGAAGACACAGGGAATTAGAAAGAAAATCACCGTGCCATTGTACAATTTGCAAACAAAGCAGAAATAAAAGATGTCTCAGAGGTAAAATTACAACTACTTTTACACCTTTAAAAATACTGATGACATACAACAACTTCATACTGAACTCAAGATGGTTGACATTATGACACAATTACTGCACTGCATATTTATTATGAAATACACTAAGTCACCTTGCAAGTGTGACACCCTGGGCATTTATTGTATTGGTGTATTATGCTTATAATCATTTTGTGTTTTATCTTTGTATTCCTACTACTACTTTTTTCAGGTATTCTAATTGAAAATTCTTTATGGCTCCCGTTAAACTGAGATTTTCACCAGCACTTTATCAACTTACCTTTACCACAATACCAAGGTGGCAATAGTGACAGAGTAAACTAAGAGCAGCAGTGTCAGCAACCAAAACGGCAGTTTATGCTCAAGATTTTGTATGCTATATTTTGCAGTTTCAACCTCCAATGAATTCAGTTGCGGCCTGCAAGAAAAGTCTCTTCATTCAGCCTGTGCAACATTCTGGCGTGCCACCCAGGAGATTACTGTCAGTGCAGGAGAGAAAAGCAGTCCTCCCTCAAGAGACGAACATAAAAACATAAACAGAAGAAATCATAAAGTGAGAAATGGATCCAATCCAGGATGAGATCAGTGCACAACTATGGATTCTTGGGAAGCACGAGCTCATCAAGGTGTGTCAGTATCTCAAGTGTAGTGAGCCTCTAGGGGAGGGATTCAGGGGACAGCCTTGTCGTGCCCTAATTTGTCTAGAGAAAAGCGTTTAGGAAGAAATTCTTTGTGTTCTAGCAGTTCATCAGTGATCTCCAGATATCCATACAAGCATTAACAGGACATAGCACTGACAAAATACAAATACAACAAATGGAGGGTAGTGAAATAGAAAGATTGAAACAAGAGTAAGCACAACTTCAACAGGCTCAGGCAGACGCTCGTTGTGCCATAGAGGAGAAGATTGAAGCTTTGGGGACATAGCTAAACAGCACAGCAGCGGTAAGAGAGAGAGAGAGTAGTCTCCCCCATAGCACCAGAAGTGACACTAAGGAAAGGATACATAAAAGATCTTCAGTAAACTCAAGAAAAGCATGCCTTGTGTGAAGACCTCTTATATTTTGTTCGCTGGCTGTCTAGCTTCACATAGTCACATGTGACTGTTCTGCCTTTTCAGTATCTGTCAGTGGAGAAACTTCCTTTCAACATACAGGAAAGATGTAGGCAACTGTAGGCACGCAGTTCAAAAGAGATGCATAACGTGTTTCCTCCTTTCTCAGTTTTCACACAGCTGAGACCTTATAGTCACAAAACTACTGTGTCAGCACACAAAATTGACATTGCAGCAGAACCTAACCAAAACTGTCGCATTCCAAAGAAAATGGAGGAAACAGATTCCCAGTGCCCACTCCAAAAAAAACCCCACCCACTCAAAAAGTGTAAGATTTTCAGAGACAAACCTATTGAAGAAAGATAGGTGTATCTGAAAAAGCCTTACATTTGCTACAAGTACTGTGGGTCTGTCCGACATATGGCACAATCAGGTACAGACAGGGTAAAACAAACGCAGATACTGATGGCCTGTCTAGGTATCCTCTGAACATCCACCAATATATGGTCCAATGTACTGCAGAGGCAAAGCAGAACGTAACCAGGGCTGCTGTGGAGAGAGGGTGCCCTTCATGAGATCACTGTAGTCAGCCAGAGTGCCATCATGGTTCAAGACACTACAGTACTGCCGACAGGAAAGTCTCCCTCAAGAGGAAATCAGGGAGAGCCAAGAATGAGATGCTGTGATAGGAGAAGTCTGGCCAAAAGGTCATTTACTCAAAGCAGAAATGCCTGATGTCAGAGGGCTACTGAGACAATGGAGCAGACTTCACTTCAAGGATGGTGGAGTTTACTACAGGAGAGCTAATGGCATGGATCAGCTTTTCATCCTCAAAGAGCACCACAAGACGGTGTTCCAAGAACTACATAAAGAAATGAGAGTGAAAGAGTGATGTGGAGCACTTTGTGATGTTTGTCTCTGATTGCCTGAAGATACCACGATTTACCCATTTTAACTTGTCTCCATAGACTTTCTACACTTAGAGAGCTGAAAACATCGGTACGAATACATTTCAGTGGAAAGGGATTACTATACACGCTTTGCAGAAGCGTATGCAACAAGAAAAAAGACAGCAAAAACAGTGGTCAAAAAGGTTTTCAATCATTTTGCCCTCAATTTTGGCTTTCTAGCAATAATCCATCACGACATGGGCAGATAATTTGAGAACCCCATACCAACCTCAAGGCAATGGGCAAGTCCAGCGCTCCAATAGGACTCTCCTGTCCATGTTGAAAAAAAATAACAGATACTGTAAAGGCAGACAGGAAGAACTCCCTGGCAAAAGTAGTGCACACCTATAACATCACTCGAAACAAGGCTACTGGGTTCTCTCCATACTATTTGTTGTTTGGTTGCAGCCCATGACTCCCTGTTTATCTGTTATTCAACTTACCATCATAGGAACAGCAAATAAGCTATCAGGAGTATGTGGTACAATGGCACTCATGAATGAGAGAGGCTAATGAAATTGCATAAGCAGCAGCCCAGAAAGAAGCCTTGAGATATTATGACATAAAGTCTAGCGGAGCTTAATTTCACCCTGTTCTGTAACCTCACAGAAAGCGGAGGGCCTGGAAAACTCGAGGATCACACTGGGAGGATGTAGTATACACGGTGCTGAGTCAAAAGAGCCCAGATATGCCAGTTTATGAGATCAGGCCAGAGAGGGGAGGCAAGAGTCACACAGGAGTGCACAGGAATATTGTTTCCATGTGACAGCTTGCCTGTGGAAACAACAAAGATAAAAGAGCAGGTAAAAAAGACAAAAGGACCATGACAAAACAGAGGGAGAACCAAGCACCAGATATAAATTCAAGACACAAATGGAGAAAGTGTGCAGGAAGGTGAACTTGTGTGGAGGAACTTCACCACGAAGAGAATGCAGATGGTTCTTGAGGCTTAGGTCTGTGAACAAGAGGCACGAGAACCTCAATTGAGAGATGGTGAACCAGACGAACAAAAAACACATGCTCATCGTGACATACAGGTTCTTCACAAAGAGCAAGCATTGGATGCAGTGGAGCAGCTCCAGCAGGGAAACGAAGACAGTGATTCTGACCGGAGTGCATCACCTCGGGCACTGCAGGTCCACCCTAGGTGAGATCAGTGTCGACCAAGGATGCTGACATATGATTTGTTGATGGTTTGTTTTTTTCACAGGAATTGGTATTATGTTTTAGAGGTGCAGCAATAATTAGGGCCCGAGCATTTACAGTGCAAAGGCCCTATTGTATCTGTAGGAATTTTCTTTCTTTCTTTCTTTCTTTCTTTCTTTCTTTCTTTCTTTCTTTCTTTCTTTCTTTCTTTCTTTCTTTCTTTCTTTCTTTCTTTCTTTCTTTCTTTCTTTCTTTCTTTCTTTCTATTTTTCTGACGAAATGAGGGCCTTTTTGCCCCCCTAAACGTGCCCCAAAAGGCACCAATGACCCCCATCTGGTTGGTCCATATTTGATAGTTCCTACTTTCTGCCATAACTTTTGAATGGTTTGACATAAAGACTTGTGGGTGGTGTATTCGGACTCGGTATTGGGTATGGTTTTCATTGGGATGAATTAGCCCCGCCCCTTCTTCTGATTGGTCGATATTTTATAATCCCTATTTTCTGCCATGACTTTTGAATGGTTTGACATAGAAAGTCGTGGATGGTGTCATCCGCTAAATGTCCAGGCCTGAAGATATCTACATGCAAGTCACAGAAGCGCTTCCACTGCAGCACGCCTGAGCGTGCACAAGGGTGCGAGGGCCCGTTCATCGCTGCTTGTTCTTTCTTTTTCTTCTTTATTTTTCCGACGAAAGGAGGGCCTTTTTGCCCCCCTAAACGTGCCCCAAAAGTCACCAAATTTTGCACGCAAGCCAGGCCTGGCGAAAAATGTTATATTTAATGGTTTGCATTAATGGGCGGGGCAAAATGGCTCAACAGCGCCCCCTAGAAAAATTTGTGCCTCAAGCCCCACAATACGGTTTGATGTACATGCACGAAAATCGGTACACACCTGTATCATGTCGCAACTTAAAGAAAAGTCTCTTGGCGCCATTGCCGAAACTGAACAGGAAGTCGGCCATTTTGAATTAATCTTGTAATTTTGGCGCAATTTATGCCATTCCTTCGGCAGTTAATACGGCCTGAACCGTAACGTGCACCCAGGTGTGTTATACATCAAAATGTGCGTCTCCATCCTGCAACGACGCGCATTACTTTTCTCAGTCAAAAGCATTACCGTGGCGATGCTAGACGCCAAAAAGCGCGCCCCCCCTTCATCTGATTGGTCCATACAGAAAAAACTTTGTGCCTCAAGCCCCACAATATGGTTTAACGTACAGTACATCCACAAAAATTGGTACACACCTGTATCATGTCGCAACTTAAAGAAAAGTCTCCTAGCGCCATGGCCGAATCCGAACAGGAAGTCGGCCATTTTGAACATTTTGAAGTAATCGCGTAATTTTGGCACAATTTATGCCATTCTTTCGGCAGTTACTACGGGCCAAGCCGCAACGTGCACCCAGGTGTGTTATACATCAAAATGTTCGTCTCCATCCTGTGACGATGCGTATTACTTTTCTCTTTCAGAAGCATTACCGTGGCGACGATAGACGCCAAAAAGCGCGCCCCCTCTTCATCTGATTGGTCTATATTTGATAGTTCCCCAAAAGTCACCAAATTTTGCACGCAAGCCAGGCCTGGTGATATATTTTATATTTCATGGTTTGCATTAATGGGCGTGGCCTAATGGCTCAACAGCACCCCCTAGAAAACTTTGTGCCTTAAGCCCCACAATATGGTTTGACGTATATGCACGAAAATCGGTACACACCTGTATCATGTCGCAACTTAAAGAAAAGTCTCCTAGCGCCATGGCCGAATCCGAACAGGAAGTCGGCCATTTTGAACATTTTGAAGTAATCGCGTAATTTTGGCACAATTTATGCCATTCTTTCGGCAGTTACTACGGGCCAAGCCGCAACGTGCACCCAGGTGTGTTATACATCAAAATGTTCGTCTCCATCCTGTGACGACGCGTATTACTTTTCTCTTTCAGAAGCATTACCGTGGCGACGATAGACGCCAAAAAGCGCGCCCCCTCTTCATCTGATTGGTCCATATTTGATAGTTCCCCAAAAGTCACCAAATTTTGCACGCAAGCCAGGCCTGGTGATACATTTTATATTTCATGGTTTGCATTAATGGCGTGGCCTAATGGCTCAACAGCACCCCCTAGAAAACTTTGTGCCTTAAGCCCCACAATATGGTTTGACGTATATGCACGAAAATCGGTACACACCTGTATCATGTCACAACTTAAAGAAAAGTATCTTGGCGCCATGGCTGAAACCGAACAGGAAGTCGGCCATTTTGAATGAATCATGTAATTTTGGCGAAGTTAATGCCATTCCTTCGGCAGTTAATGTGGCCCGAACCGTAACGTGCACCCAGGTGTGTTATACATCAAAATGTGCGTCTCCATCCTGGGACGACGCGCATTACTTTTCTCAGTCAAAAAGCATTACCGTGGCGACGATAGACGCCAAAAAGCGCGTCCCCCCTTTATCTGGTTGGTCCATATTTGATAGTTCCTACTTTCTGCATTAACTTTTGAATGGTTTGACATAAAGACTCGTGGGTGGTGTCATCTGACTCGGTATTGAGTACTTCACCTTCATTGGCATTAATTAGCCCCACCCCTTCTTCTGATTGGTCGATATTTTATAATCCCTATTTTCTGCCATAACTTTTGAATGGTTTGACATAGAGAGTGGGTGGGTGGTGTCATCCACTAAATGTCCAGGCCTGAAGACATCTACATGCAAGTCATAGAAGCGCTTCCACTGCAGCACGCCTGAACGTACACAAGGGTGCGAGGGCTCTTTCATCGTTGCTTGCAGTTTTAATTTAGGTTGGGGCATCCTGTGCATTTATTGTATTAGTGTATTATGCCCATAATTATTTTGTGTTTTATCTTTGTCCTCCCAATACTACGCTTTTTCCTTCATTATAATAAGAAATTCTTTGTGACTCCCTTCACTTTATTGACGTACCTTTAGCGCAATACTGCATTTTGCCAATAGGTTGCAGTAGCAACTTAGTTGTGTGTGTGTGTAACTGCTGCCTTAACCCCTGCATAGAACCGGAAGGAAAGCCATTGTAAGCTACGAACAGCAGTGTCAGCAGCCGAAACGGCAGTTTGTGCTCATTTGGGGCTTTTGTATGCTATATTTTGCATTTTCAACCTCCATTAAATTCAGTTGTGGCCTGCAAGAAAGGTCAGCTCATTCAACGTGTGCAATGCATGCAGGAATAATTACACCTACCAACCATCCAAACAGTTCTACTCTTCTTTGTGAAATTAAAGCGCCTGGCATTAAACAGTTTGTTATTTTAGAATTTGTCTAAAGTCCAGCGAATGGTATCTGAGGTTAATTGCAGCTCAGCTTTTTCATTCATAATCCAACGTCACTTTGCAGTCTTGATTGCCATCATGTGATGAATTTAAAACACAGGAAAAAGACATTTGATGTAACAGAGAATTGTGTGAAAAAGGTTCAGAGTCACTATCTCTAGTCACTATCATAACATTAGTTAACAGTAGCCCCTGATGCTCCCAGATAACACAGCTGAGCTAATGTATTTGTGTAGAAACAGTAATATTAGGACAAAATCTGGACTCCTGTGCAACAACTTAGCATCATAAACTAAACTCCTGTTAAAGCAATGGTTCCCAAGGTGGGAGGGTGTCATTGCAGTGGGGTGGGGGAGGGGGGGCGGTATGAATGAAGGAAAAAATTAAATGCTTGAACATTGCTAACATAATCAGATGTGCCGCTCGCTAACTGGCATACCAGGCAAATGCTTGGGGCGACCAACTTTGAATTGAACAATACAAATTCAAAGAAGAATTTGCAAATCCAGTGGTCGGCCATCAGAGAATTGCTAAGGGGGGGGGTTCCTCTCCCTCTTGCTGAATCGTTGTAAAGAAACCTGATGAGAATGGGTCTATTAAAAATGAAGAGAAGCTATCGACCTGGCAGTAAAAAAACTAAAGGCAAAACAACAACAACAAAAAAAAGCAAGAAAGTGGTAAGTAGTGCAGATAATACATAAGCTAATTTAGTTCAGAGCAGCTCAGTCTGTCCTGCTACTGTTGAAAGTCCCAGTAAAGACACCAGCAATCAACTTGTTGCTGTGTCCAGTTAAACTTAATTGTTAAGCTGAGAATATTAAGTTTTAGATTTCATAGGGCAAAAAATGGCAAAAAAAAATTTAAAATGTGCTACTAAGGTGCATTTATGGAAATAATTATACATGTCTGCCAGTGGTGTTTATATTTTATTTTGAAACAATACAAATGTAGACTATTTAATAAAATGTTTTTCTTTCACATTTTATGTTAGTCTTAGATTATTTACTATATAAGGTTGATCTATTAGTTGGAGGGCCCCCCCTGGTTTATGGTTTACAGGTTTATGATGGCGAGTTTTGTTTTTAAACACATTTTGCTAATTTTTTGAAAAATGTATTGACAGCAATATTGAATATTGTTGCAGTTCAAAAAAAAAAGGAAACCTGTTACACTGAATATATTCACACTGATAGCAAAGAATACAGTTACACTTAATTTGGTTTGTTGTTTTGTTATTTAAAATAGGTCATAGGTTGTTTTTATTGCAACTTGTAATGTATTAATTGTTCATAAAAAATGTTGTGGATTATTGTGGTTTGTAATGACTTAACTGGTTGAACCTAATAATGCAGCACAAAAGGTTTAATATATATTTTCTTTTTCAGTAGAATTTGTTTTTGAATTCCAAAGCATTTGAAGTGAAGGTTAGAATACACATTAGTGTGTCTTTACTGTCCTTTTGAAGCTGGTGGAGTCATCACGAAACAGCAACGTTTCCAAGACAGTCAGGAAATGATTATTAAAATCAAACTCGGCCCTTTGTTGTGTTTTTTCATTCCATATGTTTGATGCTAATTAAGTGCTTTTCATTGTTTTGGTATGTAATTCTGGTACAAATAACAAAATAACCAGTCACTTTTTTCGATTTTTGATTGTCAGTTGAAAATAGAAAGAATGAAAAGTACACCATTTTAAAAGGCTCCAAAATGGTTTCATGGCTGTATTTTACTTTGCGACATATAACATGACTATTTTTTGTATTACACAAAACTCACAAAAGTGCACAATGCAATGCAAAATGCGCAACAATGCTTTTAATAAACTAAGAGGGGATTAAAGATGCTGTCAGCTAACGCTGGTTTTAACTTCTCTTTTCAAAACTAAAGATACATTCTGTGAGGTAATTTTCGACTTGCTAAAAAATGCAACAATAAAAAAAATAGTATTCATAAAAAAATAAATAAACCAAAACGAAAAACAGTGGACCAGAACTGTGTGGTCTGTAAGTGCTGTGAGTTTCTCCTGTGCTCAAGTGGAAGATTGCATTTTTCACCCGGAGACTCAAGTGTACACATGATCCACTCCTCATCCTGCACTACACTTCCTCAGTCCAGCTCTCTGAATTCAACCTGCTACAGTGTCAAATGAGACCAATTACATCTCTTACCAGTCAATAGTTCCCAGCAACTGAACCAACATCAAACTCATTGATTGAGAGCAAGGCTCCAAGTAAGGTGATCAACCCCTCACAACTGTTCTCAGCCATATCGATCTTTTTTTTTTTTGACTACACTCCAAGATAAATAGAGATTGCAACAGTAAAGTAGAAGACACCTCAGATTTTTCGTTTACAGAACTGAATGTGAGTTATATGATGCTAAACAAAGTCAAATGAATTAAGGAGCAAAGATGTCACAATATGGCCTTGTCTGTATCATGATGTGACAACATTTTATCATTGTTTGCACCCGTGGTTCAGTCAACAGACCCATCTTCTTTTCCTGAACTTGCTGTCATATTTTGATATTTGAACGGTCTTTGAAACAAAGACCGCAAAATAATGTGAATGTCAAAATCTGAAATTGTTTACATTATTTTATTTTATATATTCATATATAACATATATTCTTATTTACATCATCAACACCGCAGCAGAACATAAAACCAGAAATGATATCTCTAAAACTAATAAAAAATAAATAATAAATAATCTTTCCCCTAGGCAAAACTGATTAATTTCAGTGACTGAAAGTAATTAATTACTTTTAATTAAGCACAACACTATAATAAGTTATAAAATTGAAGTACAAGTGTTTTATTTGTTTATTTGTTGTTTATTTATATTCCACACTGCAGCATTTTAGTAGAACGAAAATGTACTTTTATTTTTTATTATCCTTTAACCACTGAGAAGACATTTGAGATTTAAAATACCTTTTTAAGAATATCCTCATCAAGACAGACATAAACTGATATCACCAATCAATATGCAACACACAGTATACATATAAATTGTTTACATACACCACAAAAATATGCACAAAGCCATCAGAGACTAGCTACATTGAGGTGTAAAATTATAAGTAAAGCAGCAGGCTCTGCTCATTACTCTTCAAGATTTGTAAGCAATGATCAATCATAACATTTGTAGCCAGATGTTGCTTTTTTTGAAAAAAATATCTAAATCCATAAAGTGATACCAGATCCTGATGGTTCAGATGGGTTTCAAACTCCTTCCAACTGTAGAGAGAAGCATATTTCAATGCCTTTTTCCGATAGGGTTAAAAGAAAAAAGTCGTGAGAGCAAACATATAAACATCCTGAGCTGGGATGGGAGAATGTGGCAAAATCAAATGTTTTGTAAATTAAAATATCCAAGCAGAAGGATAAAGCAGCTGACCTGATTATACAACTTTGATTGGTGAGATCGTTCTAAAGTGTGTGATGAACCTCAATGCTCCATCGTAGACGGTGCCCTTTGCCTGTAGACATGGTGAATTGTGATTCTTAAGCCCACAGGTGGGTAGAATTGTGCAGGAGAATTTTTTTAGATTATTTACTGTATTTATTTATTGGCTAGACAGCGTAGACAACATGTTCATGAAAAAAATAAAAAATTATCTTGTGTGTATGTGTTAAAATCTTTCAGGTTTAACAGTGACATACTATTTCTATATCAAATAATCTTATAAATGAAATGCTGCATGAATGTAATAGTGCACAACACACCAGCGCTGTTTTTTAAGATCACTTTTAGCACTTCAAGTGCAGTTTTCTAACAGTTTTATTGCAAGACTTGTACTGCTGTACTGCTACAGTATTTATAGAGCAGTGTATGAAACCTTTTACAAACACTGTTATACACACACACACACACACACACACACACACACACACACACACACACACACACACACACACACACACACACACACACACACACACACACACACACACACACACACACACACACACACACACACACACACACACACACACACACACACACACACACACACAAACTTCTCTGTGGGCAGTTGTCCTCTTAAAGCTTAGACTCTCGGTGGCCTGGGAGCATGAGGATTTTAGTATTTTTGCTTTCTTAGACATGAGCTTTTCTGGATTGAGATCTAAGATGTTGCTCTCAGGATCTGCTGAACCAACTTTCCCAGCTTGAAACTACTAACTCCTGTCACCTTTCAAATCTTTTCAATTTCTTCCTTTAACCCTTGATATTGTTCCACCTTGTCATAGAGTATCTGGAGTTTCTCATCCACTACAATGTCCAGTTAGTCAACCATACCCAGTGCCCCCAGATCTTGGCTATCTCCTATCTTGACTTGGCCACAATTATGGAATGAACACAAGAGTGAATGTGACTGTGTGTGTTTTAATTTCTAGAGGGTTAACGTTAATGGAGTTTATTGACTTAAGTACATTTCAGATAATTCTATAATTTCCCTTGCGGTTTGAATAAAGAACCTGTTTATAATATATAATTGAAACATTCAGAAGTGTGCCTGTGCACACATATACAGACACACAGAATTATCAGTCACAATGATAACTGATCTATAGCGGGTAATAAAAGGATTAACAGTAAAATTATTATTTGATTGCAATTAAAAAAAGAAAATGTTAGGAATGTAATAAACACTTGTATCTGAATTGTATATACCTATAAGGATCTCTCTTTGGCATGTGTTACTCTGGTGTGACTCATTTTGTCTGCTTCCTGAATCGCAAATAATTATGCTAACTACAGTATCTCTATTCTTATTTCCATATGCTTTCAGTTCTCTGCTTTAACAAATGCCATACACTTCTCTGTTTTCATTTCTCACGAAGGTAATATATAATAATGCACTCTGCAAATTGTCAGTCATGACACTCAAAACATTTACTGAGACACCCGGCTACCAGAATTTTCTTATACTCTTTTTTTTTTTATTTACTCCTTTGCATCTGTTTGGACTGAGGAAACAAATCTACCGTCGATGTTGGTGCTCAAGGACAAATTATATAGTGTGACCAGTATTATCAAATTGTTACAATGACAAACCTTGAGAGCCGCAGGGTACAACTGTCTGGAAAGATGTTTTGAATTTTTATGAAGCACACATGATCCAAAGAGGGGGACTTTGTGACTGTGTGTCAGTCACAGTGTTTGCAGTGTACACCTAGGTGCTGTTTTAAACTGGAAATAATTTAGAAAGTTTTATTAGTAGATTAGAAAAAAATGCAATATCTGGCAATTTATTCTCCTAGAATACAATTGTTTTGGTAAACATTATAGTTTTCAGTTAAGTGATTGCACAAGTGATCACGATCCCTAGCATGAATTCTAAATTATGTCCTGCATGAAGGACAAACATTTCAAATCCAAAGTTGTAATATTCAGGATATTTATCAAATATAAATGTTGACTGATGCATCAGTTTAAATGGCACTTTGCCAGGTTCAAATTCCTGTGAATATAGTTGCATTTTATGTAAGAAAAATGTTGTTTGCTTTTGTAGGTTCATTCATTCCTAGAAATACACTGTAAAAGTAAAAGGATTTTGGCCATCCCTGCTTCAGTCATGACTCCTGTTTGTCGCAGTTGCAATTCATAACTGGGTGTAAGCATCATACAAGAAATACAACAAACTACGGTAAGCTGAAAGTTTGACCTAACCTGTAGTTTGTTTTATAACCCAACATCCAGGCTATCTGATGCTGACCTGTATCATTTTTTTTTTAAAAGGGTTGTTTTTAAGGATTTGGCACTAGTTTCTGTCTATACTTTCATTCATACATGTGGAAGGGAAGGTGTGTATTGAATATAACACAGTTTTAAAGAGTTTTGGAATTTTGTAAATTGAAGTAAACTGTTACTCAAGTTCCATTATTACTTAGTTGAAGAAAAAGTCAGATAAAATAATAATGCTGATTGTATCATATTTGATACATGAAAATCTGTAGCCCTCTGTACCACTGCCATAACCAAAAAGGGAAAAAAACAACATAGTTTTATACAAAAGAAAAATACATTAAAAACACATACATTTAAAAAAATACATTACATACTGTACACCCCATGTGTTTGTAATGATGCAAAATATTGTTATTTAGAATCGGTTAAAGACTAAGTTAATAAATACTTAGAATAAAAGTAATCGTCTGTGTGTTAATTCATATGGCAGGCTTTAAAAGGTTAAAAAATAAAAACAAGTATGAAACTATTTATTTCCAGTAAACCATATCTTAAATGTTTTCTTGAAATGAGTGTTTTCCTCTGCATACAATTTCTGTTGCAGTGGCTCTTATAAGCACCAAATGCTCCATCCTTAATCCAATCCATATTCGAATGGTTTTCAAAGAGGACTTGTTTATAATTCATTCAGATCCTATTTTTCATTCTTTACAAAAAAAGTGAAAATTGAGTGGATTTATTTTTTCATTTTTATTCATTTTTTCCTGGCTGTTGACTGTATTTTGAAGTTTCTTGAGTGCTAAAAGAAAATGCCCACATTCCTTTCTAGGAAGTTTTGTACTTTTAGAAAAAGAATTTATTAGAATTTATATAAAAAAACTAAAAAAAAACTACTTCCCTCCCTTACATAAAAAAAAAAACCTTAAAGACAAACAAATAAATAAAAACTCTGGAGCTCCACAAGCAGCCTTGTCTTTTTCAAGAGTCTGCATGCAATGACATGCCAAAAGACATGTAAAAAGACTGATTTGCAAAATTGTCAAGTATTATGACTATAACTCCTAAGGCACATTTATTAGGAACTAACTCTCTGACTCATGTATTATTGTTACCACTAATGGCACTTACTTTGCTAAAGTAAGGAGTTTCGTTATTTAACAACAGCATACGCCTTAATAAGCACAATATTTTCAGGACAGAATTAACAGATTGACTGGAAAGGTTCATTACATGTTGGAATTTGAGAACCAATTAAACGTGGTGTTCTGTGGCTGAGCAAATGAGAAGCCATCTCCCAGACTTAGTGGAAACAACATGCCATGCAGGCACTCCTGTGCAGACAGTTAAATGAATTAGACAGAATAAATTAGAGTAAACGTCTCAGGAATAACTGTCACAATACTGGACACAGTGGCTGACACAACTGTCTTCTCTAAAGTGACAAACATGATTAGAGGCTTTTCAGATGGTGTGTCATTTCAAGCGCTCTAAACAGGCCTAAGTCAACATTTTATGAAAGTAATCACTTAAGACTAGCTGTGCTTGTTGATGCTACAGAATCTGCAATCACTTCAAATATAATTTTTCAAAACTATTTTCTTATATTGATTAAAATAAATATTTAAATGTATTCAAATCACTTGCCTTCTTACACAACTTAAATAATAATGAGTACATGCTCAAGCATCATTATGGCCAGGCAGACGTTGTGAAAGTGCACAAAAGCCATTGAAAAACAACACAGACTATTTCTTTTAGTGGATAAAGAATCAAGTAAATTGGTGGCTGAAGAGATAAATGAATTTGAGGCCGGGGAGCAATTTATCCTCACTGCTTCACTGCACTTATTTACCAAATCTTTGCTTTTACAAGGGGCTAAAACACTGGCCTCAACCAAAAAGGACATGGCTGTGTGGCTTATGTGGCAGCTGTGGTCATCAGTCATCTGAGCTGGATTTGAATACTCTAGAGATAGCCAAACGTCTCAGAACAGGGGCTCATGGTGCCATATACCATATGCTATTTATATACAGCTGTGGTAGTGATCTCATGGCCAACAATTGTGTTTCTGTTCACACAATTGAAACATTTCTGAGAAAACTTCATACATTTACCACTGTCTTGGGAAGTAGACGAAAATGTAAAGAAAAATGGATGCAATGATATAGATTTAATGTGTAATTAAAGCTGCAAGCAGCGATGAACGGGCCCTCGCACTCACGGCCACCGCCCCCCATAAGCATATCAGAAATGACACCACCCATGACTTCCTATGTCAAACCATTCAAAAGTTATAGCAGAAAAAAGGGACAACCAATCAGAAGAAGGGGAGGGGCTTATTCAGGCTAATGAAGGTCAAGGACTCCATACAGAGTCTGATGACACCACCCACGACTCTAAAATTACGCGATTAATTCAGAATGTTCAAAATGGCCGACATCCTGTTCGGTTTCGGGCATAACGCCAAGAGACTTTTCTTTAAGTTGCGACATGATACAGGTGTGTACCGATTTCCGTGCATGTACGTCAAACTGTATCGTGGGGCTTGAGGCACAAAGTTTTCAAGGGGGCGCTGTTGAGCCATTTTGCCACGCCCATTAATGCAAACTACGAAAATGTAAAGAAAAATGGATGCAATGATATAGATTTAATGTGTAATAAGAAATTATTTTTGTTTACTTGGACTCCACAGTCTTGAGTTCACACAGGACAGAAATGAGATGCAAAGCTGCCAGGCAATCGGCCGCTTGCAACGACAAAAAAATGTCGTTAAGTCCTCAAGAATATAAAAAAACTGCTTAAAATTGAAAATAGTAGGGAACTAATTATTCATGTGCCTGCGAGTAATCCTTAAATGGCCTGAAATAGCTTTGCCTCCTGCTACAAGGTGAACATTTTGAATATGAAACACGCAATTATTCTTTCTATAAATATAAACATCAGAGAACCACATCTTGCTGATCAGATATGGTCAGATATGTCAAAAATCTTCTTTCTATGTTTCCTCATCCACATGGTTGATGTGGTAGGGCAAGGATTGTCAACGAAGGCATACAGATCAGATCTAATGGCTGGCTTTATACGTATAATGTAGAAGATAATTTGGGAAGTTTGGGTTCTTATTGGATATTGGATTTTGCCATGTCATGACTTGCAGCAAATATTCAAGAACAAACGCTAAGATATATAATCTTCAAGCTATGGACAAAAAATCATATAAATCTAAAAAGAGAAAATGTTTCTGGTTTTCACACTTTAAGCAAAAAATATCTATGACAAGAAATTCAGAGTCCATATTTTCATATTTATGTATTATTATTTCAGACCACCAGACTTCTTTGAGATGTTGAATCATCAACAGACTGTGGTAATAATAGCAACTCTATTTCCTGCTAATATGAATCTGCTTTCATTTGATTTAAATTAATCCCAACATTAATCTTAGTGAATGTTTGCAAGAGGAGTAGAGCCAACGATGTCAGGTCAAAGGGCTACATTATGAGTTGAGTTTATCAGGGATGTGAGGGTTCACTCCCATTGTGGAGATCATGGTCATCTGAACTTCACACACATTTTAACTATAATACATTTACAGTTTTTAACCATAAATTGTTTTGGATACACCATTCAAACTCTCTGATGTAGCGCTACACAAGGTTTGACACCAATAATTACAAAAAAATGAATATATTTCTTCGAGAAAAAGAGAAAGAGAGAGTAGAACCAAAAAGACCCACACTCTCTTACCATGAGGTTATTTATTCAACTGGCAAGCTGCAAAACCAGTGAGGCTTCAGTCATGTTACTCCTACATAACAAAATGGTTAAGAAATGACTACAGAGCAAAAGTCAAGAGTTGATCATGGGGGTGGGGGGTATTCATCCACAGATGAGGATCAAGATAAAGAAAGAAAACAACATGCCTCTGTTGATCATTCTGGAAGTTTTGGCAGAAGTTGAAAGTCTTAGTGGAAATTGCAGACTCCTCTTAATCACTGTGTGGTTTGCTCAGGATCCCCGTGTTTACAAAACGGACTCTGATTAAGAAACAAAAATAAAAAATACAAAACTTTGATTGGATGAATAGCATCCACATACTTATAATTTCTTCTGGGGCTTCATACTCGATAATTACACTTCATATCAACAAATGTTCAAAATATAAACCCTAAACCACAAGGGATTCCTTTCTAACAGTCTTGATTTGTAACTTGAAAACCGCAGATCTTAAAGCAAACAGCACTTTGTTTTTTTGATACAAAAATCTAAATGAACTTGGCTGGCAAGTTGGTTATTGTCTGTTTCCTTGCGTGCCATTACATCACTGGTAGAAATGTTTAAAAACCATTATATTTTAGATTCAGTTTGAGAATAAAAATTTTAATTATAAATCAGCACATTGCGATATTTTACAATTTTGTTTTAAAGGACAAAAGGGTTTTACTGCAGATGCAGTTTAGCTAATTGTCATAGAGAAAAATGTCAAATTAGGTATACAAAAGATAACTAAATGAGAATCACATCAAGGTAGTTTAACATGCCGCTGCTGCACTGAATGAAGGAAAACTCAACCTTGTGCTTGTTCAAAGTGAAGGCCTACTAAGCTGACTAGGGAGTGCCCATAGCAGTGAAGTAAAGGACAGGAAATATATAGCGACAGTAGAACTTTTCAAAAGAACATTAAAAAGAGCTTTGTAGAAAGAAAAAAAGAGGTATATTTCCTTTACAGCCTTTTACAGCTCAAAGTGAAATAAGTCAGTTTCAGGTACAAAAAATTGGTATGATACTTCATCTGATCAGAAGTGTCAAAGTACAAAGAGGTCCTGAGAAGGGTGCAGAAGATCCAAGCAGGATTGGGCTGGTGGGGAAATCCTCCTTTGGACATCCATCATCCACGGACAACCACGTCCATAACAATTATACAGGAGGGGAATTTTTTTCTTTTTTTTTTCTTTTGTGCCACATCAGGTAAAATTATATAAAGCAACAGATTTACTAATCATAATCAATTGGAATTTGGTTGGCAGCACAGCCGATGGCTAGCTGTTATCAATTTTATTACTTAGTACTGAATTGATTTCTGAACAAAAAGAATATGAGCTGTAAATAAAAACAGATTATAGGCATTCATATTTTAAAATGAATACATTTTGTTATGTAAATTTTAGACCGCTGTGACTACATGTGGGTTGACCTGAAAAGATTTGAGGAAGAAGCTTAGCGAAGAGCAGGGAGCTTGTGACAAACGAACATTGGCTAAATGCAGCGATTATGTTTTGATTTCCCCACTGAAACCTGAACGTCATTTTCAATAAGAGGTCCCGCAAGGCAAGTTTATTTGGATAGCACAGTTCATGTAGAAGACAATTCAAAGCGCTTTACATAAACAGATCTAAAACAAAATGCAATAAATATAACGGAATAAAACAATTAAGATGCAAGAAATAAAGGTTGTAGTGCATTATGGTGGATTACTGAAATGCAGCAGTAAATAAAAAGGTTTTCAACTTACTTATATCTATTGAACAGTGGCGGAGCGTGGGTCTCAGTACAGAGGGGGCGGACCCGGCGGAGCATTCTCGATGGGCCCTTATGATAGTCATTTTAACGTTCGGTTCAACAACACCTCATCCTACCCATCAAACATTTATTCTCACTTTTATTGAGCCAAGCAAGCCTATAGGCCTATGCTGCAGAAAGCAGAGCAAAGTCACAAACTTGTTCAGAAGCACACACACACACACACACACACACACACACACACACACACACACACACACACACACACACACACACACACATAGGCCTGACAGCTGTCAATCACATGGCGCTGAAAACTCTGATAGTCACGGACTGACTCAGTTCCATCTTTGATACAGATTAAATACAAAAAAAAACATAACTGGTCTAAATTACACAATCTATTTAGATAGATATAGACACAGCGGTCTATAACATCATTTCTGAGCTCTATAACAGAGAATAGACTCGGCGGTCTAGTTGACAACAACACAAAGCACATTCAAATAGGCAGCTGGTCAAGGCTACAAAACCTTCTGATAAAGAAATTATTTATGAAGGTTACACTCACTCACCAATGGTAGTTGACTCTTCCATAATCCTTGGCCCTAACAAAATAATCCAGGTAACGTGGAAAACAGGGTAGTTTGCGTCGTTTTAACGCGGAACCATAAATCAGGCTTTTCAGCCAATCAGTGTTGGCTCACAGCCCCGATGCGTTCAAGACAGTTGTAAAGTAAGAATTAGCCTACACTGGCCGCACAATGCACATTTTATCATTATTATAACCTACAATTTACGATTATATATGAATGTATCACACAAAACGGTGCCCTATCATTGGGCCCTTTGAGCTTGTGGGCCCCGTGGCCATGATCCACAGGTGAGCATAAAAGTTAAATGATGCCTGACCGTGTTTGGCTCTAACTCTGCTGAAGGAGTCAAAAGCCATGGTGGATCATGTCAGGGACCTTTCCAAGGAGAATTGGGGGTTCAGTTCATTTTACAGTCTTTGGTGCATATTCCATTAGAAATATCAACTCATATTTCTTTGTTAGATATTAATTCATAGGTTCAATATATTTGTAGCATAGTATCAGCTAAACAAAAGTTTGACCAATCAAATCAAACATTAATATCTAAATAATAGCTAGAGTGTATTACTAAATGGCAACCAGAGCATTGTAACAAGGATCATGTGACAACTTTGATCCATAAACAAGTAAATGTGCCATCTTAAACAATTCAAACTTCATACATTTCATAATGGTTCCTTTTGAGGCTATATCATGATTTTCTTCATTTTTTTTTTACAGCTCATTACTTTTTACAGATAGATACATGGACTGGGCCCACAGTTAGTTTTACATCATGGAAATCGATAAATTATTTCTCATTTTAAAACTAAAGAATCCAGCCAGATTATTCTCAAAGGAAACAGTTTTAATATTGTAAGGTGTATTAAAAAATAAATAAAAGCACAAAGTACATTTCAAAAGGCAGCTTTTTTCCTTCTCTTTATTTGAAAAGCAATCTCTTTACAGTAAAAGGATACTGGCATAAGTACACGTTAAGACACATATATACAATGTTTTAATGGAAATTTAAAAGAAAGAAGTGATAAAAAGGGAAAATCAAAGTAGAAAGGTCACAATTCAGCTTACCTGGAGCAGTTCAGGTGTTGTACGTTCAGCGTAAACATGTTAGTTGCACCTCTGGCTTCCATCTGCTATCACGTTTGCATTATTTTTGTCTGTATCAATGAAACAGCTTACAGAGCTGTCTGGAGCCTTAAAATGTCGTGCTGGTGCTCAGCATTTGCATAAAATGTAAAAACCCTTTAAACAGCTTTCAATAGCATTTACACTTAATCCTCAAGCAGTGCTTGTTTGTGTCTGTCCACTTCCACCATGGCCAAGGACAGCAATGACATAGATACAAAAAAAGAACAAGAAAAAAAAGTATTACATTTCCTCAAAAAATAAATATTTAATGTGACAAAATAATGATTATTTAAACTGTGTGAAACAGGTTGTGAAATTATCCTTAATATTCAATTTAGACAGTTGCATTTCTCAGTGCAGACACTTCAATGGCACTGTAACAAGATATACTTTAATGCATGAGCGGTTCTATAGTCTAAATGGAATATAAAGTGATTCCAGCGCCTGAACACACCACTTGCTGATAGTCAAAATAGTGACGCCTTCCAATACTTGGACATTTACGGGTCATCTCCTGATTAGCTTCCTTCATCTTAAATGGATTCTTCCTCTGAAAAATCATTTCATGACTTTGACAGCCCGCGAGCCAGTTTTCACCTTGTTATTAAGGGAAGTGTCGAAACTGACTACCTTTTTTGTTTTTCTATTTTTTTCACCCAATGCAAATGGTTTTTGTGGCCAAAATAAGGGTGAGAGAAAGAAGAATTGCATGAGTCTTTTTTTTTTTAAGCTGCTGGATCGGAGCCTGGATTTTCAGTGGAATTTGTGACAAAAGCTTTCACGACTTTTCTTTTTTCTTCTAATCAAATGTTGCTTTTAATAGTGAGTGATAACTTACTTTTACTGCCAGGCTGGGCCACATTATGTCTGAGCATGACAAACACCTCCCTGCAACAGATGCTGCAGGCAACAGTTTAAGAGTCTGACATCATTTGTTCTACCAGATTACCAGATCTGACAACTGCAAATTCCTAATGCACTGCGCTGGGCCACAAGTGTGACAATTGTTAACCGCACCCCACGGCAATTAAAGCTTTTAGAAGCGTCTTGTCGTGTTTAAAACTCAAGGCATTTAGCCACATACCCCTCTACATATGATGGGAGCTGTCCGCTGGGATCACCCGAGGGCTCTTAGAGGAATGTGGCTCTGACCAAAATGAATGTGGAGTCACAAAAAGCTGGGTCATTTCTGCTAATAACTGGCCCACTTTGCAGGTGAAGATGACGAATTAGTTCTTGTTCATGTCTCACAAACTTCAACTGTTGACATTTTTTTTTTTTTTCAATATATGATCGTTTGAGAGATAGGAAAATGCTAATTCATTTTGACAACTTTTTGTCCAAAGCTATTGAACCAATAAAACAACAGAAGCCTGTAGTTAAAAAATAATGGTAATAATAATTAAAGAAAAAAAACATAAAAGTGGAGGTCCAGGGTCTTGAGTAACTTGAAGCACAAAAGGAAAAGATGGATTATTTGAATACTGACTAACTAATACTCACCAGAATCTTGAAAACCTTAAGACGGGTGAATATGGTTGGCAGAACCTGTACATTAAAGATGCTTCTCAAGGCCCTCTTTAACAGGGAAATACATTACATTATCATCTTATATTTCTAGAAACCACGTTATACGTCTGTGCAACTTACCCTTTTCATATAACTGCAGCTGAAAAATATATTTTTTTTCTTCTTGTTTTGCCTTAAATATCGCTGTTTAAACTCATGATGTACATAAGATACATAAAAAAACATAAAACACCCACACATGGTCACAATATGTAAAATGGAAGTATTTTTTTCTTTGAAACTAGGTTCTATATGTAGAGGCTGTATTGGCATAAAACCTTTATATTGTTTTTACTCATTTTCTTTTTTTTTCTGTGACTGTGGGTATTCGAAGAAAAATCTGCACATACAATACAGAAGGTGGCTTATTCGCTTGTGAACATAAAACTCAGGAATAAAATAAATTCCTCCCAGAAATACAGTACATGTTACAGCTCCAGTAAGCAGTCATGGTATTTTAGGTTAAAAGCCAGCTCATAGACAACGTCATTGCTATTTTAGCCACTTAGACCATCTGTCTGTAAGTTGGGCACAAATGTGCATTCTCTTGCTGTACTGTACTTGTAATAAATATACAGCATTTTACATTATGGAAATATCATATATATGAAATATAATTTGTAAGGAACATCAACATTTATATTTAATTTAATACAGGGATGATACTTTTTTTTAATCAGAGCAATTTGGTTCAGTTCAGTCTGACTCAATGTACTCTGTTTTAATTCACAATTGAACATTTTTGTTATACAAACCCTAATAAGTGCATTGAACAGTTTCTCTGAACGTGGCATTGATTAAGTAACCAAAGATCAGGGAATTACAAATCTTAATGGAAAATGAAAAGAAGTGCAAGAATTGTTACGGGAAAAAGGCATGTTATAGTCCTTGATTCACTTGGTTCTTCATTTTGATGTACACACTTGTAGGTCAAATACTTTTTTGGTATTTTTTTTGCAATGACTCTAATGTTTGTACAGCATGTCATACCATGAAGGCCATCACCCTTAACCACCCTGTAAGATCATCAGTCTTTCAGCTGACATTACCTTTGATCCTTCCCAGTTGGGGGTAAATTGCAGTTAGGAAACGTCTACACTATCTTTAGCAAGTGGGTTGTTGTTTTTCCAGCTTCTACTAGGTGGATCCACCATGACCTAAATAATGCTTTTCACAGTTTTGTCGATGTTCCTTCATTCTTATAACATCTAAATCAGCCAAGGATGTTGTATTTCACGTTAAGCTGTATCAGTGTTGATGTGCGGCCATGTACAGAATGTTTTTATTTATGTCACAATCACAAGGTAACCCTAATCCTAACCCAAAGTAAACCTCCTTTTAATAAGGAAAACCGAGATATGAGATTTATATGACTGAAAGCAGGTGGCACAGTGGTTGGGCGGTTCACACTGTTGCCTCACAGCCAGAAGGTTCCTGGTTGGACTCCCAGAAGGGGTCTTTATCGCCCACAGGAGTGAATGTGAGCGTGCGTTGTGGTTTGTCTATGTGTACCCCTGCGATGGACTGGCAACCTGGTCAGGGTGTACCTGTGCCTTTCCCCCGAAGGGAGCAGTGACAGGCTCTGGAAGAGTCCTTTGACCCTGAATAGGAATCAGTGAGTATTGGTAATGGATGTATTACCATCACAACAATATACTTTTCTTATCTGTAAAGATGTTTTCAACAACATTCCCACAGATGGAACTTTGAACACACACGATTATTATTGTTTTTTTTTCAGCAATTGGGTTCCTAAATGTTGGCGATCCAAATTTCTCACCATCAAAGTCGTAGATCCATTACTCCTCTTTTCTTTTATGATGGACAATGTTTACCGTGGCCATGATAAACTATTTCCTCTTAAACGATTTTGTCACGCCCTTCTGCTGGTTGTCATGTGGGATTCCGCCTGCAGACTAAAACAACCATAATTCACTGGTTGTATTTACCTCCTCAGAGGACAGACGCTTGACAGATGATAAATTGCTGGTACTGACAATCATCAACACATGCCGCCCTGTGTTCGCCTTGAGTACAAGTGGCGCCAAGACATGGTAATGAGACTTTGACATATCATACGTGCAAAAAGATAGAGACAGAGGTATGGAAAATGGACAAAAAAGAAACAAAAAAGATTTAGGTAGCTGCAGCTACTGTACATGCAGTAAACAATTGGTTGAAATCTTTGATATGCAGATTAAACATGTTTGTTTCTCTGCCTCCATGCCAGTTAAATATGTAGCTCACAGCTCTACACTAAAATATAGTATGTTTATAATTATAACTCTTGCAGATCTAATGATATTTAAAGAATAAAAAAATCAACTGTTTTTCTAAGCTCTTTCAGCCTACTTTATATTGTTTATATTGTTTATACAGTAACGCTGTGTGTTAAGGCTGTGAACAAATGTCTTGTAAGTGAGAAGTCTCTGGAAAAGTCTGTTTTGCAGAGAGAGTAAGAGTATTGCTATGCTAGGAGTTCCACTTTACGCACGAAGGAAGTCACTAATGATGAACTTTCATCAGCCAAAAGTAGACTCATTTCTGCACCCACTTATTCTGCACAACTTATTCTGCACATATTCCTGACTCTGTTTGGTTTGTGTCATACAATCAAATCCACTTGGTGAATTAAAAACTGACACTAGTACAGACTAAGGTATATTTCAATATGCTGTTGATTGAATGTACAGAGAAAAATCAGGGGAGAAAAATACATAAAAAAACAACAGAAACAAAAAACAAGAAAAATATGTGAGTGCAGGGTACTGATGGGAAAGGTGTGAATATTTTTGGAGAACAGATTAATACAAATGTGGAAAAAAATGTTTTAGTGTGTATGCACAATTTAATTTTCAAAGACATGCAAAACGTATGGTTTGATTAACATCCATCACTGCTTCATGAAATAGAAAGGTGAAGCAAAACAACTAAAATCTAGTCGTTTTGCAATAAACACATTCATTATTTTCCCTTTGGGGATTAATAAAGTATTTTTGAATTTGGATTGAATTGAATGATATGTTGAACTTAAATATAACATTTTCTTAAAGGGGACCTATTATGGCATCTAATACCTATTTTAAACAGGCTTTGAATGTCTTAAAAACAAGCTTTTGATTTGTTTGGCTAAATAAATTAGAAATTCAGCCTCTGAGCCATGTCTTTATCTTCCCATTCTCTAACCTCATTATCTATGTGGGATTCTGAGTGGGTGGGGAGGCTATGATAATGAGGCACTGTGCTGATTGGCTGCCTGAATGACGCGTAGAAAATGGCGGAAGCTCTGGCCGGCTGAGTTGTTGTTGTTGTTCCGGCCAGAGTTAGTTGTGGGTGTGGTTCATGAATTAGAGGCCAACCGTAAATCGCATTTTGGTTACGTAACGACGGGAGCAGAATCTGAATGGCTCGTAGAAGCCACATCACACTGGATGGCTCATCCGGGGCGGCTGTACAGACACTGCAGAATTTGGTTGCTTTCCTCCTTCTCTGAGTTGGCAGGCTGAGGGGAGACCACTTTATATATGTATAAGCAAGAAAAAACATGTTTTTCATAATAGGTCTCCTTTAAAGGGGACCTATTATGGCATCTAATACCTATTTTAAACAGGCCTTGAATGTCTTAAAAACAAGCTTTTGATTGTTTTTCCTAAATAAATGAGAAATTCAGCCTCTGAGCCATGTCTTTATCTTCCCAGTCTCTAACCTCATTATCTATGAGGGATTCTGAGTGGGCGGGGAGGCTATGATAATGAGGCACTGTGCTGATTGGCTGACTGAATGACGCAATAAACCGCTATGAAAAAATGTTGGAGTTAGTTGTGGCCGTAATTTCACGCATCGCTCCCGTTGTTACGTAACGACGGGAGCAGAATCTGAACGGCTCGTAGAAGCCACGTGACACTGGATGGCTCATTTGGTTGCTTTCTTCCTTCTCTGAGTTGGCAGGCTGAGGGGAGACCACTTTATATATGTTAAAGCAAGAAAAAACGTGTTTTTCATAATAGGTCCCCTTTAAGTTAAAGAACCCAAATACCTTATTAACAAGATTGTGAAAATAATTTGCGGGTCTCCTAAGCAGAATTTATACATTCAAATTGGAATAATATTTTTGCTCTCATCTAGCTGAACATGGTTGCGCCTTTTATCATATGTTACCTTTGATCTGAAAGAGCTCAGCTCTTGTTTTTTAAGTCTTCCCTCCCACGAAGCCCTGTCTCCTCTGTTTGACCTCTGGCTGAATGCGGGTGAGCTCATTCTGAGTTTGAGACAACTTGGCTGCCACTACGTTATATTTCTTGTTGCTTTAATTAAATTCACAATATTTCAGTTTTACTACCTCTATGAGGAATGAGATGATCATCAAAAAAAAAACACACAAAAAAAAACAAAGAGCTCTATTACCTGGAAATCCCATCCATACATCTATTATCTATTATCTGTTATTTTTTATTCCTGTTCAGGATCATTAGATCAAGCCTAATGGAGCCTATCCTAGATGTCTCTGAGCAAAGGGTGCTGTACACCCTGGACAGGTGTCCGCTCCATTACAGACGTGTAATTATTAATTTAAGTTTTGAGCAGCATGATGGCCAGACATCATTTCATGAACCTGCTCAGCTGGTTGTTATTGGAGAAGAAAACCTGGATAAAAGGACAGTCAACAGAAACATATCAATTTATAGGAATATATTGATCTACAAGCAGAACTAGCACATTGCTTTGACTTCTTTTATTTTGATGAATGAGCATAGCTGTTTGTTCAACTTGCTGAGGTTTTATCCGTGTAATATGCAATAACAGGAATAGTAGTGTTTTTTTCCCCCCAATTCAGTTCAAGTCAAAAATAATTCATTAACATCCTAAATTAAACATCCATAGTATTATAATTATAAAATATTAACACATTATAACAAATAGTATATAGTCAGATTATATAGGGCTAAAATAAGAGATATGACATCACACCTGCAATTTATTTATTTTGTCTTATTTTAGTCAGCACCTTCACCACTATCACTGCAGCCCCCCCTCCTTTTTTTGTGTGGACTCTGTGACTTCTTTGCAATGCTTCTCTGGTCACAATAGCCAATTTGGGAATTGCCAGTGCTTCACAGTACTCGGGCAAAAAGTGAAACATTTGTATTCATATCTCAGAGAAGCAATTGGCTTTGACAAAAAAAAGGCAATATTTGGCGTCCTTGGTGTGAGAATGGTTTAACTGGAAAGCCACTGAAATGTCTTTGCACCTCCTACTTCCACTATGTGCTGCATATTATCTATTTGTCAAAGAATTAAGAGATTAGTCATATCAGACTTTGCTTCCTTTGTGCTCCATTTGTGAATTAGACTCTGTGAAGGACGTTTTTGCCGGTCAACGGTGAAAGCATCTTTTATTTTTTCATGTATTTCCCACGCATAGACTTTGCTTGGTCGTTACTTACAGACAGGCAGCCCACAACTGCTCCCTGGTTTAAGCCCTGGCAACAATCGTTACCGAGGATCTGAAACTAGACACTACACTTACACAACATTCAGAGTTTATTTAAGACTAATATACACAGTGGTATTAATGTGGTGTGATTTTGACATCCAGACTTCAAGTGAAAATGGAGCTCACCCACAACACTGAGCTTTTCCACCAAATGAAAATCAATCTAAATCTTCAGACAGTTTTATTTGGTCAAAGTGAACAACATTACAAGTGGGGACACTTCTGAGGATAGTTAGTGATGCATCTCATATTCAAATGACTTGAAAAGGGCTCTGTGGATTTAGATTGTTAGGTCTAGATACAGTATATTTGATTTGTTCAATTCCACCCCTGTGAAAATCCAAAGAACAGGCCATTTTCAGAATGTCAGTGTTGTGTATCATAGCCATCGTAATACTCACATATCCTGCTTACAGACTTTAAGGTCTCCTCAGAAACCTGCACACAAGGCAAAAAGGATGATTCCCAGAGATATCTAAGGATATTGGATTTACCCAGCAGATGCAACTATTTGTGACCAATATGTCAATATTTTTCAGCATGTTTGCAAGGGGCACAGAAGGCAGGTTCTGACATCTATTGGCTGAAGTAAACATGCTGCTGACCAGCAAAAATGTTTCTATCTAGATATGGAAAGATTACTCTGTGGCAATTTATAAACATCCTGTCCGGCTCACAGGGTCAACTGAACACCAGGTGCACATTTGGAGCAAATTTAAGCTGCCATCAGTTATCCAACTGAAACCCCACCACATTATTTTAGATAATATGCTAATTGAGATTATGAGAGGCAATTTAAAAAGACTCACCAATTAAACGACGCACACTCCACTGTCTCAGCTCAGTGTTATTTACCCAAATTCAATTTGGTCAGGCGAGATATGAAATAGGTTAATGGAAACCATATAAAGCTATTAGAATAATCGAGAAAAAAAAAGAAGAAAAGAAAAAAGACAAAAATAGCTGCCTCCAGACATGTCACCCAAATGATAACATTTCCAGATCGATCAGTTCTGGCAGTGGCCCAGCGCTGCATATCTGCTGTTCACAAGGCATTTCTTCTCAGACTGATGGAAATAAAAGCTGGCAGGCAGATGCAGTCATTCTTGGCTCCTCCGTGGTATTTTCTGTTCCTCCCTCTGACTTTAGAAAAACACTGGGCTTACTGCTCTGTAAATTGTATTAAACTGTATTAGCCAAATGGCACAGTTGCTACTCTCCCAAAATATGTTTTTTGGTCAAGCATCATTAAATAATTCATTTATTTTTTATTTTGAAGGTAAATGACACCTGCTTTGTTGTCACGGTCCAGCTTCCTGTCGAAGCTAAATGTTTACAGATCTCTTATTTATTTAAATCTTGACAGATCATTAACACTTTCCACGAGTTCCAGAGCCCGCCACTATTTAGCGCAGTCACATAAACATGTTTTATTCAAATGACGAGCAATGAGGGCACGGTAGGGAGCCATTTTCCTCTCACTGCCAGCAGGCAGGCACGTCATAGACAGATCTTGTCTTGCTGACTAAATAGGGCTTTTTTTTCCTGAAAATTGGCAAACTCTGGCTCACTTCAGGCACACTATGCTGTTGTCAATAACGACTGCCTGTGGTTTATTTTTTTCTTATCTGCTTTAATCAGTCTGTGTTGACAGTGGCATCTGCGCTTTGCCATATCCAAATACTTCCAGTTAAGATGTATGCATGCTTCGCTTTCTGCAGGTTGAATGCCTGTACTGTATAATTGAACTGTTCTGCTTGAACATACATCTGACCATCACAGTTAGAGCCTTGTCACATACTGCAGTGTGCATGTATGTTTTTAAGGATTCCGCTTGACTTGAACTAAAGGATGAACATCATATGAAAAAGCTCTCACAGATCAATGTTTTGCTTTCATTTTGCTATCTTTAACCCCAAGCATAAGACAAACCATTATTTAAAAACACTTGAGCAAACACAGCCTAATTTTTGAAGTGGGACTTGCTTTGATAGACAAAATCTGTCGAGGGGTATTATTTCCTGTAAAACACTGAAGGATAAAAAGCTTTTCACTTTCGATTTGGAGTTGACGAATGACTGAAAGTTCAACAGAAAGAGTGTGGCCTTTTGCCCTCTAGTCTCTAACTGAACAGATAGCTGGTGGTTCTGGACAGCTGTATGATTGACTGCATCTCCACTGAGGAGCACATTTTTCCACTTTTCTGCTCGGCTCAACTGCCGGATATGCCGAGAGGCGTTCGCCTGTCTGGAGAGGCATCGCCGGACTCGTTGGAAAATTTGTGTGTGCATGCGTGTGTGTGTGTACAGTTCATGTTAGTGTACGTGTATCCTTTATGTCTACCTCTCTCACTTGCTGAAACATATCCGTCCAAATTTTGACAGCATGGGGGCAGACAGCCATGCTGCAGAATTCTGATCATTTAAATGCTCAGACGCCTCCTTGAATAGCAGAGGTGTTAAAAAAAAGAAAGACGGAGAGAAAGATAGAGAGCAGCCCTTCACATGCTTCCATATCACATGAGGGACTGCCTGCCACTTTCTTGTGAAAAATAATGCTCACTTGTCAGTCTTCCAAAGCCAGCCAGATAGCCGCCATTCCCATGGAGACCTATTGAGGTGTAAGCTTTGTTTCATCCGGGGCACGCCTCAGAGGAGATCGGGACTGTTGTAGCTACGAATTGCCTCGAAATACAGAGAGAGAAAAAAAGGGAACATTTGATATAACCCTTGAGCTGTTGTGCTCCTACGCCTCAGTTTAGAAAACTAAATATGGGGGACATTTTTATCTACTGATCCCAGTACAGCACCTGAAATGTGAAAACAGCTAAAAGGTTGGATATTAAAGACATTTTTGCTCTGTGCATATGACTGCATTTTGTATAAACACAGTTTGAAGCACTATTCAATATCATAAATATCCCAGGAGCTAAAAAAAAAAAAAGATTTATCACTGCCCTAATTACTTAAATTAATACCGAATGATAAATTGACTTACACATGCTTATGTACACATAGGCACTGCACTCCTACAGAAAAAAACAAATCTCTGTAGTCCAAAGCAAAAACTATAAAGGTGTCAAGTGATTTATCTAAGCAGAGATGCAACTAAAGGAAAAAGGAGAAAAAAAGAAATACCCAGTAGTTTGAGGCCAAGGTCTGCATATCTGTCTACACAATCAGCTCCACCTCATTTTGCAATATAGCTCCTAATACAGTTTTACAATGCATAACACTGTGCAAGAAAAAAAATCCTAACTTGTTATAATGGGAAATATAACTTTAACAGAGAAACTTTTTTTCAAAGAAAAGTTAACAACTAATGACAAAGTTCTCACAAGTCCAGAGCAGCCAACCATGCCTGCAGCCTACAGCTACTGTGTTGAAAGAGATTCTGTCCTAAGGATCCCAGGGGCCAGTTTAAATGAGGAGGTTTGTATCAGGATATCTTGTAGTGAGACTGAATGTTTTGCAAATTATTCAGAAGGATTATAAATCATAGTGATGTCATGCTTTCCATGATGGGGAAGGATGCTTCCTCTTTCCTTGATACAAATTGCACAGAAAACAACGGCTGCATAAAATAAAATGAAAAAGAGGATAAATAAATGTATAATAATAAGCACATAAATAAGGCAAGGTTTATCCTAAAACATGTCTCAATGTCATCTCCAGGAATGGTCATTATTTCTTGTTGACCTGTTCCATTTAGCTTTTTCTTTTTTTCTTTTTTTAACCCTGTTTAAAAACTAACTAAAAAAGGGATTTTTAATATTGGTCAATTAAATATAAGCACTATGTTGTGTAATAGTTGACATGAGGCAGCACGTTTTTCAGATTTTCTTTTTTCTTTTTACTGACTTAGATGACAAATGTAACATTAACTTTGACCACTTAACTTTCAAAGCAGGTGTATTGTTCAATAATAACCTAAAATCTGTGGGTTGTTCTGAAAAAAACAAACTCATATTTTTTTTTTAAATTTCAGCTCAAAATCTTTAAGTTTCCTTTAGAACTGAAAGCATATAAAATATGCTAATCACATTCAACGCGAGCAAGAGAAATATATCAATGTAGGTCCGGTCTGAAAGGATATTCACACGTCTGTGCTTATTGGTCTCTGTCCTCCCCAAGGTGTCTTTCTGTTAAAACGTCTTCCTTATCCTTCTATTGAAAGTGAGGTTTTTCTTTCCAGTGTTGCCTAATTTATGATCAGGACAGAGGATTACATTTAATAAATGTTTTAAAGCAATGGTTGTTTTTTTTTTGTTTTTTTTTACCAGACTGCCTTTGAAGGCACTATGCAATATAGATACAATTGTAATGGAATGGACTGAATTTGATTATACATCAGCTGAATTGGACTGTACTTTGCAGTTCAACTGTTGTCTGCCAATCAATGATTCAGCTTTGAAATTTGTATGGCATTCATTTATGGAATATACGGTTGTATATGTGCACATATGTCGTTGCTGCTACTGTCCCAATATAGAGATATGGTGAGGAAAAAGTTGAATTAAGATATACTGAGGCAAGAGCAAGCAATGCCAAATTAGTTAATGATCCCTGAAAGAAAATATCAAGCAACGTTACAGTGATCAAAGTGTATTCTTTAACCCTGATCCTTAAGGGGAAACCAAAACATTAGAACTAAAGTTGCTGCAGCAAAATGGCTAATAAATGACTGAAGGGGAATATATATTCTACCACAGTTATTCTGTCTCAAGGCAAGTTTCACCCTTTTCACCCTGAACCCCCCAACCACCACTGTGCTCCTCATTTAACTGCACTTTGTCATTATGCAAGGCAGCAGCTGAGGTGGTTCACTACACCGAGGCTGGGTGAGAACATGTGGTGACTCTGGCTAATGAAGGTGAAACACACTGAAACTCTGTTTCCACATTAGCCTCCCCCATACCCCACTTTCCTTCCCTCTGTGGGTTTGCAGCGACCTGATCCTCCCTGTGCATCTGCGACTGCTCCAATCATAGGCTCCCATACGTAAGAGCACTCACAGTTTCAGTATTGTATTTCTCACTATATGGTCTCCAAAATCTTTTATAGTAGGAATTACAAGACTCCAGTCATCAATTATCTTTTCTTGAATTTAGAAACAGTCCACGTGGTATTCAGCATTTGTTTTTTGTTGTTGTTGTTGGTTTGTTTTTGTACTTTATACTTTTACCATGTCATTTCTAAACTTTTTTTAATGACAGCCTGAAGCCCAAACTGTAAAATAAGATTTTATAATCTTTTTATTTTTACAAGTTCAATGCATTGAAGGTCCAAACTCTGTTGTATCCTAAATACCTCACGCGGCTATTGTCACAGGCTAGAGTTTTTTGTTAAAGCAAAGGCCTTCTTGTGCTTCTCAAAGTTTACAGAAGTAGAATAGGAAGCAGAGCCTTCAGCATTCCGGCTCCTCTCCTGTGGAACAAGCTCCCATTTAAGGGTTCAGGAGGCAGACACCCTTTCCAGTTGTAAGATCAGGCTTGAGCCATCCCTTATTATGCTCCTGTAGGCATAGACTGCTAAAGAACCATTTATAATTCACTGAACACCTCAGCTCTCTTTCACCCTACATGCATGTATGCCACACTTGCATACTAAGAAGCTTTATGCCTCACCACTGTATCTAGCGCTTTTGCTCCCTCCATTTACTTCTCTGCAAGTATACCTGGGTCAGCCACAGTTCAACCTGTTCTTCATGGCGTTAACCCTTGTTGAATATTTCCGGAGACTCTGGTCCAGCCACAACATTCGTCTTATTTAGTTGACATTTACCCTGCTGGTTATAATACACTTCCTGTACCAAGTAATGAAAAACTATTATAAATATTTATGGGAATAGAAAACTGAAATACAAACAGTTTCGCCTCATTTGTCTCTTTCGCATATCACACCTTCATCGTATGAAAGAGGACACGCGGAAAAGGTTATGCGCTAAGTACACTGAAACACTGCAGTAGGCCTCTTAGTGTGATTTTCCTTATAATCCACTACGAGCAGTTTAAATTTTCCAGCTCAGAGTTGTTTGAGCTCCCTGTCACCTGCTTGCACTGTTACAAGATTAATTTCCTAATCCTTACTAATACTTTCACTTGCAAATATTTTTAAGACAGGCAAATGGCTTGCCCACCGCATGACTGTTCTAATATTAATTGACTGCCGTCAACTTTCTCTAATTGATGTAATGGATTCTCCAGTCTGACTGTGCACAGACTCAAGATGCCAAATGCATGATACAGCAAAGGATGGGGACTTAAGCATGAAATATATGACCCCAATTAGTGCTTATCTTTGAGCACTGCAATCCTGTGAGGCGGATTTAAAATGATCATCTTCAGTCAGTATTAGAGAACTTCAGAAAAATGACACCGTCTCCTGCCCGTCAGTCGGTCAACTCTATCTTCAAAAGATTAGGCTTATATTTTATTTCAAAATGTAATTTCTCTACGCAGAGAAACGCTGTGCTAAGTCAGCGTTTTCTCTTTCTGGGTTGTGGCTTAATAACAGTGGGTTGCTGCTGAGGGTGTTGATGAGATTCAAAGGTGAAAATCTAGGATGCTGGAAAACTAATAAACCAATATATATTCATGAGGTTAATTACAAGAAGTGCTAAAATTATACCTTTACATTATCATGCCCTTGGTCAACTAACAACTGGCAATGAGAGTTGTCAGATTACGACTCATTGTTAGTTACATAGATATTATTATTTGTATGATTAGCTGTTTTTCGCTCTTTGGCATGTCTGCTGTGCTGTTGAACTGTTGTGCCTGAAAATAAGCACATTGTTTTGATGCTGTTGGTGTTTGTATTTACAGTGTTACCTCTGCTGCAAATTATCTTACAATGAGTGTTAAAAGATAAAATGAGGCGTGTGGACAGTGGGTGAGTAGACAGCTGTTCATAATGGATTCATTGGCAGAGTGGTTTTTTTCACCAGTTACCAAGAAAACAAGTTAGTTAGCTATTAGTTAGTGATTAGACTGGGTGACAACAGTATAAAGAACTATGAGAAACAGCAAACTATCAGACACCACTGTCGAAGAGCCATTTTTTTTAGCTCTCTCTCTCTCTCTCTTTTCTTGCAGACATTAAAATAAGCTACTGATCAAATGTGCTCAGGGGTGGCAGGAATTTGAACACATGGAACACAATGAAAACACTGCTCACTGATTTACTATTGTGTTTCTCAATCTGCGTAAAACAACAAGTGGCTGGTAAACCAGCTCGCTCCCAGAATCGTGAACGAGAGCAGCGTGTCAGTGCTGTATAATCACCTTGCTTATTATTCAGAGTAGTGTACCTACTGTTGATTAATGCCTGTGGGCAAATATGTGCGGAGGGGCCTGGTTTGGTCTGCATGGCGACAAGATACGTTTTGTTGTTGTTGTTTTTCTTGTGTGCGACCATTTCAAATGCACCGTCCTGCACTGTGACGTGGTCATTATGCAGCATAGTGGACACAACAATAAAGAGAGATGGAGCTGTGAAGAAATGTACTTCCCTACTGCTACCTCTTTCGCAACATCAACTTTTACTTCTCTCCTCACTCACCCATCTGTACCCTTTTTCCTCTGGGAGCATTCAGTGGAAGGACATGAATCCTCGGAGTATTCTATCATTCATTGGTGACGGTGAGCTACCCTCTCCGCTGCCCTGACCCCCTGCCACAATCGACCGACTGACCCAGTGTACTGTTAAGGGAAAACAACATTTCATGCTGCTGCAGCGAGGTCCCTGAGCAGCGAGAGGGGAGCTGGCAATGTGAGTGACACCGGGTGACAAACACTTTGAACTCAGACAACAGGAAATTAATGCAGAGAGTGCAGCTCAAGGCACAACACCCTGCATGTGGCGCACTTAAATTGACACGTCTCTCCAGATGACACATGTTGATATTGTGGCCGTGGCCTCTGTTTCATTTCTGATTCTTTGCATGTGGTTGTCCTCAAAAGCTCCTGGCGCACACGGCTACTTCAAGATAGACCCTGCAGATACAAGGCCCGCCTTCTGAATACAAATGTAAGTATCTTGTATGCCTTTACATCCCAAAACAAATCTCAACATAGTATCAGCAACTGAAAAAAAAACTTGCAAAAATAAGATTGGGAAGTCTGCAACAAAATGAGCGCATTTAATATCACTAAATGCAGACTTTGCAGGAAATCAGTGTGGGACGCGATAGCATCTGGTGTTCGGCCCAGAGCAGAGCCTGGAATTTAAGTGCGTAATCTTGTCTGCCTACTGAACCAAAGTACTGTTTCTTAGACTACACCAACACTATTGTATGTGGGTTTTTTTTTTTTGCCTTTTTTTCATGTGCACCCTTTCTGCAATGAAAGACCAAATACTCAAACGTGTTACCCTCTCTTCACTTACCCATTAACAAAATAACCATGCAGTAAAGGCTGAAACAGGCATTTTGGGGTTGTGATGTTATGAAAAATCAACACTAGCACAGATGAATGAGCCTTGCTGTGTCATTAGTTATGCTGACTTTTAAAATATGATGATGAAGAAGGTTGGAAAGACCTTCTCTATTTGTCAGTTGCAAAGTTCCAGACCCTGACTGGGCTGTCTCTTATCATTGCTTTAGAAGTGCTGGTTTTACCTTTTACACTCCAACATCACTGTGGGTTTTTAAATGTTATGTGATAGGCTTTAGTATGGTTAGACGGGTGTGTTTCTCTCATTCCTTTGGGCCTGTTTTGTTCCACCCCAATTTCAAATCAACCCTTTTTACGATGGCCTGCAGTATGACACATGTGTTTGAATCCAGGTTTAGTGGCCTCCATGTTGCACCGAACCACCGAATATTAAAACACAAAAAGTGTGTCCAAAAAGTGCGTCCTATTTTTTAATTTCGCTCATCTTCTAATTACAGCTGTAAGCTACAGAATCAAAGTGAGCTCTTATATGGTTCCTACCAGATATCACCGTCAAGCTGAAAAGCCCTAACATGTATTCGAGTCAAAAACAACCGCTCAACATCTGTTAGAACCCCTTTGGCTGTGATTTTACAAATTCCAATGCTGCACACGCAGAGGAGAGTCCCTACAAGAGAGACAGCAAGATGAGGATTGGGCTTAATGATTTCCCAGCACTTCGAGTTTACGCATCAAGTAACAAAATCGGGTCTAAATTTATCCCATTGAAATTCCAGTCAGGGCAGGGTCGGGCCAGATTTGTGCTACATATAAAGGGTTAAATGAATCAATCAGGCGGCAGAGCCTATTCCATTACAATCAGCTTTATTGAAATACATTCTTATTAAAAGTCGATTTCCAGGTTTCCAAGAGAACATGTAATAAGCACCATTCATAACGCTCACTGTCAATGCTGTGATTATCACAAATAAGCTTAAAGCAATTTACCCTCCTGTATCAATGGAGAAATGACTCAGGGGATGGAAGCTAGCCTGATGTTAGACCATCTGATCATTTAAATCTATTTTTGATTGTCAGAGATATGAAACCCCTGCTCAGATATCGTTAATTGCACGTTCTCCTTTTTTTCAGTCAACATAATGCTTTCTCCCTTCCCATCTGCAACATGATCCATTGAATTCGAGATGTAATACACTTGATTGACAAGACGTTTTACTGTCATTTGTGAGACACCAGACATAAGAAGTGTAAAGGAAGCTTTAAAGGTCATGTCGGTAATCTCGTCGGCTAGAAGAAATATGCCTCAGCGTGCTGTCACTGACCATGTGTGAAATAAAGTGGAGATACAATCAGAAAAAGTGCAACTGACTCCGAGAAATGCTTTTTCATTTTAATAAAAATTAAATCAGATTAAACCTCACAATACTTTACTCATGCTATATTGAAAATGACCTAAAGCTCAAGAGACATTAAATTATTCTCGTATTGTATATGCTTGTGTTTTTCTGTTTCATATGGGTTTTTCTTTTTTTTTCTTTTTTTCTTTTCTAGATTGTGAGACGGTATTTGAGCTCATAAAACAGAATACGATTCATGAATAAAACAAGTGATCATCCAAGAGGGATCAAATCCATGCGTTCATGTTTTTCAACTTTGCAAAAATGAGATATTAGTAATAATAAGGAGGATACATGTAACTGGAAATCCTTTCTGTTTCTGTTGTCCTAAGTGGAAGAAGTAGAGCAAGCTGTGCATTTTGGTGATGAAGACAAACTACTATACAAATAGGACAATGACAACACAAAGGCAATGGAAGTGATATGACCAAAGGTCTCTCTCTCTGTCTCTCTCTTTCTATCTCTCTACGCAGGCACGCACGCACATGCACACACTAACGTTCTTGGAGATACACTGCATGTTCCCACACAGTTCCCGGGACCCTGTGGGACCACTTGCCCGGGATTAGCATGACAAGGTTCTTCTGCAAGAGCCCTTCTGAATCTTAATGAGAAACTACAATCCAAAAGAGACATTCATAATATATTTTATATCTTCTCTTCATACTCTGCTTGCACATTTGCCACTAGCAAGGAAACTCAGAATCAATATTCAGTTCCAATGCATACTGATACTCAAGGTTACAACTGTATTCCCCCCATTTATCAATTATGAAGACAGCACTGGACCTAGAAAACATGTTAGAAATTTTGAATATATATATCCCGCACAGACGTTCACAAATGTATATCTTATTAAATGTTTTCTTCAGTCTACTATTGTAATAGCATGGGTTTACTAACATGTTTCTTTATGATAATGTGTTTTTCTTCTGCTTTAATTCTGGTGCATATGAGCAGCTTCTACAAATTATTGATTCCCTTAAGTTTTAGACGGGGTGTACTGAGAGAGCAGAAAAAAAGTTTTTTCACTAATGATTTTAACTTAGAGAGTGACCTTCTAACTCAGGGCTTTTCTACCAGTTCTTTAAAACTATAAAATCTGAACATGTTTTCGTGCCTGGCAAGAGATCAAATAATTGCTGTTGTCAAATGACACCGGTATGATGGGATTTATATTCATTTTTTATGTAATCTTTGAGCGCTCCCTTTTGTTGTGAGAGCTGTCAATAAACTGATTCTCTGATTAGAGATAAAGGGCTACTGATAAAACTCATTGATCAATGAGTCCTTGTTTTTTTTTTGGTTAAAGGACAGTTCGTCTCTTGTCTCATTCACACTCCAGCTGACTAAACAACATGGCAAAAAAAAAAGTGAACTGCTGCATCAGCTTCTACAGTTTTCAACTCATTAAAAGGCCATTATCAGTTGTTATCATTTGCGTAGATATGGGAAGCTTGCTTCCTCATCAAACGTGGAGCTGGCTCGCTCAGCCATTATCATCCCTCCTCTGATGGATGATGATGGCTGCTGATGTCATTTTGTAAAAAGTTGAATTTTCACCCAAAAACAATATTCAATAAAAAAAAGAGTATCTTGTTAAAGCTAACTCATATCTTACAGCCTTTTCTACAGGTTAGAAAAGGAAACATGCTAGCCACATACACACACACACATTCACACACTCAGGCGATAATGGTTTTTGGGTGGGTAACAATATGGTCTGATATTGGTTACATGGGTGTAACTAACAGTAGTTGCTTTTCCTTTTACAAGTTTATACTTATATTTTACCCATATCCCAAAGTCACATCCATTCAACATCTCAGTGCAGTCATGTGAGATTCTGTGAACTTTGTTGCTCTTACATCATGAGTCTGTCCACCACCTGTGACCTGGCCAGCTAATTTTTGAGAGCTTTTTTAAAAAAATCTTTCTTTGTCTAAAGGCAAATTGAAACCCATTTAACATTGATGATGCTTCCATAGCATTTCCTAAATTACATTTACAGTATCCAGCTCAGACTATTGTAAGGAAATATTTATGCAAATCAAGTTTGGAAATGTCATTGTTACTTATGTTACTTATAGGTCACATTGGGATTTTAATTTTGCAGCAAATTGCTGAATTAATTTAGCCGATTCACTGAATTTGAATATTGAACATTGAATATTGATCAATTCAGTGCAAACATAAAAAAATAATAAAGAAGATGGAAAAATGGTTAAATCAATTAAACTACTAGTACATTTATTAAAGTGGAAGTGCATCTCTGCTTTGTCTGACACATTCTTCTTTAAAAAAGCAAATTAAATAACAACATCATCCAGTATTATATTAACGTGTTTTCTTCTTTTCAGTATGACCAGCAAGCAGCAGTCCAGTAAGTGCTTGAAACAACCTGGTTTGATTCCCAGCAGGAGTGGTTCTGCGTGTAATTTTCATGTTCTCCCTGAGCTTGTCTGGGTCTAAAAAAAAACACATGCATGTTCAATTGGAACTTGTTTGAGATAAAAGCATCTTCTTCATGTAATTACAGGAAATGATAAGATAATACAACAGAGATACTTTCTTTGAGCAAATCAGACGAAGCATTTGTGGAAGTCAGTAGGCCCAAGATTGTGAAGGAGTGAAATATGTTTGAAGCATGCACGGCCAGGGAAAGTACACCTAGTATTGACCAAAGCTGGTGCCTTTCACTGTCCTGGCAATCGCTCATGTTTGGCCTTGTCAATGTGTGGTGGATCTACAGCTCTGATGGGAATCTACTTGGTGTCCAAAAGCCACCGAAGCAAAAGTTTCCAGGCAGAAGTTGCCATAAGCCTGTTTATTTCGTGTTCAAAAAGGGGTGGCCCATCTTTCAGTGCTACTCCTCTGCCACCCAAAAAAGGATTTTGTACTGGAGTTCCAGATGATGTCCGCCCTGACCAGATTGCACACTGGCCTGTGAAGTAGAACAAGTGTGCTGCTGCAAACTCAGCAAAGTCAATGCATTCAACACCATCTGTGAGAAATAATATGTTTGTCTTTGCTTCATTGAGAGAGGACATTGTTCCAAATATTACAGTTCATTTTAAGCTGCATTGCAAAGACAAGAGAAAAGTTTATATATTGCACTGCATGTATTTTCTTTCTCTCTTTTTTGCAGTTTTTTTTCTACATTTTGTGGTTTAAACCTTTTTTTTTCCAAAGATGTGATCTACAGTATGAGGTCCATTTCATCTGTTTTATGATCTATATAATTTTCATTTGAAGGAGAAATGGGCCTTAAGTTTTTAAGAGTCCTTTGAGAGTCACAGTATAATGTTTCCACATATTTGTAAATGATCTTATTGCGAGAACAGTAGTGTTTTGAGTGTAATATTGAGTACGTTTTTACTCCTCCTAAACCATTTACTTCTTGGTATCCCTGAGAACTAAACAGTGTAGTTGAGTGGCTATTGAGATATTACTTGGTCGAATAATGAATAGATCGGTTGAAACTGAGGGAAAACCGGCATATAGTGGATTATTAGGGCCCGAGCACCTTCAGTGCGAAGGCCCTATTGTATTTGCAGGAATTTTTATTATTATTATTATTATTAGGGCCCGAGCACCTTCAGTGCGAAGGCCCTATTGTATCTGTAGGAATTATTTGTATTTTTTTTATTATTATTATTATTCTTATTATTTTTCTGACGAAAGGAGGGCCTTTTTGCCCCCCTAAACGTGCCCAAAAAGTCACCAAATTTTGCACCCAAGCCAGGCCTGGCGAAAAATTTGATATTTAATGGTTTGCATTAATGGGCGTGGCAAAATGGCTCAACAGCGCCCCCTTGAAAACTTTGTGCCTCAAGCCCCACGATACGGTTTGACGTACATGCACGAAAATCGGTACACGCCTGTATCATGACGTAACTTAAAGAAAAGTCTCTTGGCGTCATGCCCGAAACCGAACAGGATGTCGGCCATTTTGAATTAATTGTGTCATTTTGGCGAAATTTATGCCATTCCTTCGGCAGTTAATACGGCCCGAACCGTAACGAGCACCCAGGTGTGTTATACATCAAAATGTGCGTCTCCATCCTCCGACACCACGCATTACTTTTCTCTCTCAAAAGCGTTACCGTGGCGACGCTAGACGCCAAAAAGCGCGCCCACCCTTCATCTGATTGGTTCAGACAGAAAAAACTTTGCGCCTCAAGCCCCATAATACGGTTTGACGTACATGAACGAAAGTCGGTACACACCTGTATCATGTTGCAACTTACAGAAAAGTCTCTTGGCACCATGGTCGAAACCGAACAGGAAGTCGGCCATTTTGAACATTCTGAATGAATCACGTAATTTTGGAGCAATATATGCCATTCCTTCGAGAATTAATACGGCCCGAACCGTAACATGAACCCAGATGTGTTATACATCAAAATGTGCGTCTCTATCCTGCGACTACACGCATTACTTTTCTCTTTCAAAAGTGTTACCGTGGCGACGCTAGACGCCAAAAAGCGCGCCACCCTTCATCTGATTGGTCCATATTTGATAGTTCTCCAAAAGTCACCAAATTTGGCATGCAAGCCAGGCCTGGCGATACATTTGATATTTCATGGTTTGCATTAATGGGCGTGGCCTAACGGCTCAACAGCGCCCCCTAGAATACTTTTCTCTGCCATAACTTTTGAATGGTTTCACATAGAGAGTCGTGGGTGGTGTCATGGGACTCTGTAATGAGTCCTTAAGCTTCGTTGGCCTTAATTAGCCCCGCCCCTTCTTCTGATTGGTTGTCCCGATTTTCTGCTATAACTTTTGAATGGTTTGACATAGAGAGTCGTGGGTGGTGTCATCAGATTCTTTATGGAGTCCTTTACCTTCATTGGCCTGAATTAGCCCCGCCCCTTCTTCTGATTGGTTGTCCTTTTTTTATAATAAAATCGCCGCGAGCCGCCAGTCGCTCTCGCGCTGACTCCCGCTTCCTGATTCAAACATCTGCCGGCCCCGCCCCCTGACCAATCAGTGGCGAGTAGGGTGATGACGGCCCCGCCCCCCGACCAATCAGTGGCGAGTAGGGTGATGACGGCCCCGCCCCCCGACCAATCAGTGGCGATTATGGTGATGACGGCCCCGCCCCCCGACCAATCAGTGGCGAGTAGGGTGATGACGGCCCCGCCCCCCGACCAATCAGTTCCCTGTAATGTGGTGACCTCAGAAATATTCCCGGCTCAGCCCGGTTACAACCTTGGCAGAATGGTTACAGAAAAAGTAATAATTAAAATAGTAGGGTTTTACTAATATTTATAACTTACAAATATTTAAAAAATTAGGAAAAAAAAGTTCCAGACATTTTATCGCTATGTTGGTCTGTCCTAACCCAGTAGGTCAAATGAAAGGAATGGCTGAGACTTAGCTCAGCCAGATTATTGCGGTCTTTGGTGCCAGAGGTTGGGAGTTCAAGCCTGGCAATATGCCGAAATTTTTGTAAGCAATTTTTGTGTTTTTTTTACATCAAAATGTTCGTCTCTGTCCTGTGACGACGCACATTACTTCTCTCTTTCAAAAGTGTTACCGTGGCGACGCTAGACGCGAAAAAGCACTCGTCCCCTTCATCTGATTGGTCCATATTTGATAGTTCTCCAAAAGTCACCAAATTTTGCATGCAAGCCAGGCCTGGCGATACATTTGATATTTCATGGTTTGCATTAATGGGCATTGCCTAACGGCTCAACAGCGCCCCCTAGAATACTTTTCTCTGCCATAACTTTTGGTTTGACATAAAGAGTCGTGGGTGGTGTCATGGGACTCGGTATTGAGTCCTTGACCTTCATTGGCCTGAATTAGCCCCGCCCCTTCTTCTGATTGGTTGTCCCGATTTTCTGCCATAACTTTTGAATGGTTTGACATAGAGAGTCGTGGGTGGTGTCATCAGACTCTGTATGGAGTCCTTGACCTTCATTGGCCTGAATTAGCCCCGCCCCTTCTTCTGATTGGTTGTTCCTTTTTTCTGCTATAACTTTTGAATGGTTTGACATAGAGAGTCGTGGGTGGTGTCATTTCTGATATGCTTATGGGGGGCGGTGGACGTGAGTGCGAGGGCCCGTTCATCGCTGCTTGCAGCTTTAATTATTATTATTTTTCTTCTGACAAAGTGATGGCCTTTTTGCCCCCCTTAACATGCCCAAAAAGTCACCAAATTTTGCACCCAAGTCAGGCCTGGCGAAAAATTTGATATTTAATGGTTTGCATTAATGGGCGCGGCAAAATGGCTCAACAGCGCCCCCTTGAAAACTTTGTGCCTCAAGCCCCACGATACGATTTGACGTACATGCACGAAAATCAGTACACACCTGTATCATGGGACAACTTAAACAAAAGTCTCTTGGGGTCATGCCCGAAACCGAACAGGATGTCGGCCATTTTGAATTAGTCGTGTCATTTTGGCGAAATTTATGCCATTCCTTCGAAAGTTAATTCAGCCCGAACCGTAACGTGCCCCCAAGTGTGTTATACATCAAAATGTGCGTCTCCATCCTGCGACAACACGCATTACTTTTCTCTTTCAAAAGCGTTACCGTGGCGGCGCTAGACGCCAAAAAGCGCGCCCACCCTTCATCTGATTGGTTCAACAGAAAAAACTTTGTGCCTCAAGCCCCATAATACGGTTTGACGTACATGAACGAAAATCGGTACACACCTGTATCATGTCGCAACTAAAAGAAAAGTCTCTTGGCGCCATGGCCGAAACCGAACAGGAAGTCGGCCATTTTGAACATTCTGAATTAATTGCGTAATTTTGGAGCAATATATGCCATTCCTTCGAGAGTTAATTCAGCCCGAACCGTATCGTGAACCCAGATGTGTTATACATCAAAATGTGCGTCTCCATCCTGCGACTACACGCATTACTTTTCTCTTTCGAAAGTGTTACCGTAGTGACGCTAGACGCCAACAAGCGCACCCCCCCTTCATCTGATTGGTCCATATTTGATAGTTCCCCAAAAGGCACCAAATTTGGCATGCAAGCCAGGCCTGGCGATAAATTTGATATTTCATGGTTTGCATTAATGGGCGTGGCAAAATGGCTCAACAGCGCCCCCCGGAAAACTTTGTGCCTCAAGCCCCACAATACGGTTTGACGTACATGCACGAAAATCGATACACACCTGTATCATGTCGCAACTTAAAGAAAAGTCTCTTGGAGCCATGGCCGAAACCGAACAGGAAGTCAGCCATTTTGAATTAATTGTGTAATTTTGGCGCAATTTATGCCATTCCTTCGGCAGTTAATTCAGCCCGAACCGTAACGTGCACCCAGGTGTGTTATACACCAAAATGTGCGTCTCCATCGTGCGACACCACGCATTACTTTTCTCTTTCAAAAGTGTTACCGTGGCGACGCTAGACGCGAAAAAGCGCACCCACCCTTCATCTGATTGGTCCATATTTGATAGTTCTCCAAAAGTCACCAAAATTTGCATGCAAGCCAGGCCTGGCGATAAATGTGATATTTCATGGTTTGCATTAATGGGCGTGGCCTAACGGCTCAACAGCGCCCCCTAGAATACTTTTCTCTGCCATAACTTTTGAATGGTTTCACATAGAGAGTCGTGGGTGGTGTCATGGGACTCTGTAATGAGTCCTTAAGCTTCGTTGGCCTTAATTAGCCCCGCCCCTTCTTCTGATTGGTTGTCCCTATTTTCTGCTATAACCTTTGAATGGTTTGACATAGAGAGTCGTGGGTGGTGTCATCAGATTCTTTATGGAGTCCTTGACCTTCATTGGCCTGAATTAGCCCCGCCCCTTCTTCTGATTGGTTGTCCTTTTTTTATAATAAAATTGCCACGAGCCGCCAGTCGCTCTCGCGCTGACTCCCGCTTCCTGATTCAAACGTCTGCCGGCCCCGCCCCCTGACCAATCAGTGGCGAGTAGGGTGATGGCGGCCCCGCCCCCCGACCAATCAGTGGCGAGTAGGGTGATGACGGCCCCGCCCCCCGACCAATCAGCTCCCTGTAATGTGGTGACTTCAGAAATATTCCCGGCTCAGCCCGGTTACAACCTTGGCAGAATGGTTACAGAAAAAGTAATAATTTAAATAGTAGGGTTTTACTAATATTTATAACTTACAAATATTTAAAAAATTAGGAAAAAAAAAGTTCCAGACATTTTATCGCTATGTTGGTCTGTCCTAAGCCAGTAGGTCAAATAAAAGGAATAGCTGAGACTTAGCTCAGCCAGATTATTGCGGTCTTTGCTGCCAGTGGTCGAGAGTTCAAGCCTGGCTTGATATGCCAAAATTTTTGTCAGCAATTTTTGTGTTTTTTTTACATCAAAATGTTCGTCTCTGTCCTGTGACGACGCACATTACTTTTCTCTTTCCCCTTCTTCTGATTGGTTGTCCCGATTTTCTGCCATAACTTTTGAATTTGAGTGGAGTTTGCGCGCGCAGCTCCCGCGGGGGGAGGGGCTGATGTTCAGCGCGGCCGCCATCTTGGTCGAGGCGCCGCATTGACTGCCTGAGAACGTCGGGCGTGGCCGCCATCTTGGATCGGTATCGCTTTAACTCTAGAGCGTTCACTTCTATTGTGGAAGGAGGTGTCTGCATAAGTAAAATAACTATAACTCACTTGATTTTCAACCGATTTTCACGCGATTTGCTTTGTTACAAACGGCAGACATGTAGCTATGATACAGGATGCTTGATGTACGTTAAATATGCAAGCTTTCATGCTAAAATACGTTCTGCAGGTAGTCACACTTCAGGTATACACACACACACACACATATATATATATATACACACACACACACACACACACACACACACACACACACAATATACACAATACAAAATACAGTATAGCATATTAATGAATGTATTAATATATTTGAATAACAGACATAACAAGCTTAAAAACAAAAAACATAATGGATGACAGCATACAATTGTCATAATGGAGAAAAAAAAGAAACATTTGGAAGGAGTGTGTGTGTGAGGAATTGTATATTAGTGTTATAAATTGAAATTATATAATAATGCAATCGCTATGATATATAATTTTACAATATAATACAGTCAAAAATATATGAAATGAAGCAACATACAATGCAATAATACAATATGCTATATTACTGGGTACGCTAATATGAAATAACAACATGTAATATAATATGGTATAATAGATTAATATAATATCATACATTCTGGACCATGAGATACAGCTGTACTGTATGATCGTCGTTCATTTGAGTGATCAGATTTTTTTTTTCATGGTTTGCATTAATGGGCGTGTCCTCACGGCTCAACAGCGCCCCCTAGAATACTTTTTTCTGCCATAACTTTTGAAAGGTTTGACATAGAGAGTCGTGGGTGGTGTCATGGGACTCGGCATTGAGTCCTTGACCATAATTGGTGACAATTAGCCCAGTCCCTTTTTCTGATTGGTTGTCCCTATTTTCTGCTATAACTTTTGAATGTTTTGACATAGAGAGTTGTGGGTGGTGTCATGGGACTCTGTAATGAGTCCTTGATCTTCTTTGCCCTGAATTAGCCCCGCCCCTTCTTCTGACTGGTCGTCCCTTTTTTCTGCTATAACTTTTGAAGGGTTTGACATAGGAAGTCGTGGGTGGTGTCATTTCTGATATGCTTATGGGGGGCGGTTGACGTGAGTGCGAGGGCCCGTTCATTGCTGCTTGCAGCTTTAATTTTGCTTGATTTTGCATAAATTAGATGTCTTGTGAGTGGGAGTTATCTATATTGGCCTGCAGACGCTTGCTCACAGCAGGAACTCTTGTAGTTATTGCTTGAGGCCTCCCTTAGGCGAGCGGCAATGAGTTTATCAGACGAATATTAGATTTACTGATGAGATGGAGTCTCTCTCTGCTGTGAAGGGCCAGAACAAAAGACAATGAGAATGCATTGTCCCTGATTACTGAAAAACAATGTGACAAGTCATACCATTACAAAGGAAAATTATGTTGTACTATTCATTAAATTCTATAGAAACTGAGTTTTTGCAATGTGTGACATACTTTATGCATTATTCTTGACAGTGGCAGGACTGTACCCTTTATTGTTTGAATGTCCTTGTAACGTTACATTTCTAATTTTGCATTTTCCATCCGTGTGTTGTTCCCATTCTATTATTCTGCTTCATCTGTGTGTGCTGGAGAACACCTTTGATCAATTATGGTTACTTTTAAGGTGTGTCATAAATAAAGCAGAATACCGAGGTCATTATTCAACTTATAAATATTCATGTAAAATTTGAACAGCTAAGCATGCATTTCAATTTCCTGTGTCATTTTTTGTGAAACACTGCAGTCACTTGCATCATGATGTATTATTACTAGTTTGAAATATCTTGCCCTTAGTGGGTGATTTAAATTGTTTATTTATCTTTCGTGGTTGGACGTGTGTCTGGAACGGAGAAAACAGTTGGAAGACTGGTGGGCGTGTCAACCACTCATTGTGTCAAACATTTTGGATTGTTTGTTTTTGACGCTTGTTGACAGCAGCCATTTCAGACTCAGTAAAAGTGTACTTTTTATTGGTAAATATGCATCAAATATGCATTTATTTTACTGCTTAAATAAATTTGCAAATGTTATAGATATTACCCCACATTTTACCTTTCTGTTTCCTATCAATTTTATGAATTTTGAAGTATTTGATCAAGGCGGCAGAACACACACCCACACACACATATATATTTAATCTTAATGTTCCCTCTGTGTCTGTCCTTTTGATAAACTTATTTTAATGAGTACTTTGGGCTATTATGTTTTTAAAATGACTCCAGATGCTTAAACACATGCAATGCAAGAATCAATCATTTATCTCAGTGGCAAGATTAAGACCCAAGTACTTCTGTAACGTTATTTCCTATCCTTATTACAAAGACTTTTGACAGGTCTCAACTTCAAATCTAGACACAACAATCAGCTATTCCTTCTGGAGGTAAATGAAGCGTGCACTGGCAAAGAATGATTTATTTCACCTTTTTTTTTTTCCAGAGCCAGCAACTCTCATCCATTTTTCATTTGAAATCCTGCATCTAGTAATTTCATAATTATGGGAGGGGATTATAGCGAAAGCAGCTGGAGCTGCAGGTTAATTGGATTTTTCACCTCGACGGGACCGGATCTAAGTCGCCCATGGGCCACATATTTGCGCATTTGAAGATGGCAACAGAACAAAAGAAGCTGGGGAGGAAAAGAGTAAGCAGTTAAAGGACCTCCTTTAACTTCAAGAGTTTGGGAAGTTACTTTTGCACTGCCAGTAACCATTATGGCTTCAGAGGTTTTTCTTTGTTTGTACACAGTTGCTTTCATCCACATTGATGCCATCTATAATTGGCAGTGTTTCCCTTTCACAGGAGTTACTGCTGCAGAAGCTTATTGATAAACTTAAAGGAATCATCTGGGTTTTAAAAAGAACTTCCTGAACTGAACTTTCAGTGTCAGTTTCTGGAGTGGAGACTAATAAAATACTTACAAATATAGGTGTGGGCCAATTTGCTGGTACCCTTCTATTAAAGAGAAAAGGCCCAGCCATGGTGACTGGAATAAGAAACAGACAAAAGTAATGGTATTGACCAATGAAAACCAGGCATTGCTTTTGAATTGTGGTTCACCAGAATCATCAAAAAAAAAAAAAAACTGACCTAGACTGAATAGTTGGTATCCTCAACTTAATTTGACTGAAATTAAGGGATTTCTGTATCTCAGTGAGATGTACACCTGTAGGTAGGTATTTTGGTCAACTCCTCGTGAGCAAAGTGCTACAATTGTCTCAGGTTCGAAGAGTTTCTTCTCCAAATTGCTTTTTTCAGCTTTTTTGACAGGTGTTCAATATGATCAGGGCTCCAATGTTTTGTTCTTAGTCATTCTTGAATGTTTCTCGTGGTGTGTATTTTGGTCATTATCGAACTGGTGTACCAATGACCTGCAAATGAGACAGATTCAAGACTCTGTGCCAGACGCAGAAAAGCATCCCCAGAACATAAGCTCCTCCATGTTTCACGTCACTTCATTTTTGCTTCTGAACACAGACCTGATGCCGAACAAAGCTTCAGTTTTGTCTTAATTGACAAAGGACATTCTCCCAGAAGCTTTCTGGCTTGTGAATATGCATTTTGACAAATTCCAGTCTGGCTTTTTTCTATGATTTGCCTTCAACAGTGGAGCGCTCCTTGGTCGTCCTCTTTGGCTCAAACAGTGACAGATGGTGAAATCTGACACTGATGTACCTTGACCTTGGAGTTCACCTTGAATCTCTTTGGAAGTTGTTCAGGGATTTCAGGTTACTATTCATATTATCTGACAGTCTTGTGGGACCTATAATTCTGAATTAAATTAGCAACTTTTGTCACAGATAATTTAAGTTTGGAGATGCAGACTGACCACTTTTCTTCAGAATGACTGACTGCAAATTCAAAGATCCTGTTATATTAATGACAGGAGACATTTTAGTTAACAACTAATTTGTCCAGGCCAGTATCATTAGTTTTTATTTATTTACTTTATTTTAAATGATTCTTCATTCTTACTTTTGTCAGTTTCAATTTATTTCAGTGACCATTGTGTATTTCGGTTTTTAAAATGGAAGCATACAAAACCTTTTTGTTTGTTTGATTGTTTGGTGTGTATCTTCATCTTTATTGTAATGTATTATCAAAAAAAAGTCACGAGTGGTGTAAACAAAAGAAGAACATAATCATTATTTAAATAGCTGAATAAGATATTTATGCTCTAATAATAGATATTTTAAATCTCCCTTTTACCAAAATGTCAAATGCTTTTTGCAACAAAATCATGTCTTCACTTACTGCCTCTCAGAACATATTATAATGGAAATATTTTAATCCTTGAGGCCTTAAAATTTGCTTTGGCTTTGCAGTCAGCTGTCCTTGTTTGGCCACTTATTCGTCTCATGCCTCGGTTTAATCAAGGAGACGTCTGTCTTTAGCGACTTTTCTGCAGTCTGTACTCTGCACCTTGTTTTTCAAGGTAGAACCAAACTCTTTGCCCCTTATTTTCAAACCTACTACTGAATCAGTGTTTAATAATGCTCTCTGTGAGCTGAAGACAGGGAATTAGTGGAGCTTCTGGATGGTGTGAAGGCCACACGCAAAGTCCGAAGGTGGCAAGGCCACATTCTCTATTAAACAAATAGTCAATTAGAGATCATATTTCCCTGGCCCTAAAAAACAAAATAAACCTGCTTACCCACAGAGTTCATCCATGTCTAAGGTCACAGTGTGATGATAAACAACAGAGCCGGGTGAAAAAAGAAAAAGGTGATTCTTTTTTTCTTTTTTAGAGGGAAACAATTGAATTGTTACAGTTTATACATAAGTCATGCACTCCTCTCTTGCTGGTGGGGGATGCTCTATGAGGTATTAATGGAAAAAACAATCAAATTGGCAGGGAATAATAATTTGAGTTGATCATTTGGGTTTACGCTGTGAAAATTCCAGTGCAGACCAAAACATTTGAATGCAGTGTTTTTGTGGGATTAGCCTTGTCAACATTCAACCTCTGTTAAACTGAGTCCACCCATCCATCTTCTCCACCCACGTCATCCTGGCCAGGCTCATGAAGGGGTTAGTGAGGGGGTGGGGGTGCTGGAGCCTACCATGTCTGTCACTAACTGAGAGGCGGGGCACATCCTGGACAGGTTGCAATCCAACAGCAGGACCACACAGAGACGAGACAAACAACCCGAGCATGCTCACACTCACTCCTACAGGCAATTTAGAGTCATCAATCAACAGAACATGCATGTTTTTAGACTGTGGGAGGATGCCACAATACCCGGAAAAAAACCTTCAGGGCAAAGCTTTTTTTTTTCTGCAAGGTGACACTGCTGACCAAACAACTGAGCTGCTCACCTGAATCATCCCTTTATAATAGATTTTGTTTAAATGTATTGTAGAATATATCTCCTATTTAAATGAATCTTTAGGTATTGGAATTTATTGATTGTTATCTAAAAAAATATATACATTTTACACTTAAGTGCACGGATTAAATAGAGCTTCATGGGTTACGATGGCGACCTATATGTTTTTTTTTCTTGTTTTATTTGTGCCATCATACATTTCAACAGTTAACACCCCAGTGCTCGATTCCAAACTGACATTCACAGGGTCTGTGTCTCCCAACAGTTTGAATCCTCGGATAATTGCACAAAATGTCACGTAGTTGTTGAAAAAGTTAAAACAACATGCGGCCCACACAGCATTATGTGCAGTGACATAGAGAGTATTTCTGCCAGATTCTGAGTCATTTCCTTCAATGACAAATCGTAAACAGTGCAATTTACAGCCACCCTGCTGTGAGCTGTCACTCTGCCTCAACTGCTGCTATATCAAAATGCTTTGTAAATTAGCATCACCTGAGGCGTAAAGCGCACAGGAACTGGCTGTGGGCTTTGGCAGCAGCAGACATTAATTAGAGCAAATATGTGTCATACCCAGAAATACTATGTATTATATATTTCTACATCCGCAGCCATGTGTAACATTGACCCTTTGTTAGGTCTTGGACTCTTCTCCACTCCCACGCAGCCTTGCAGCCAACGTCTTGCTACGTGATTTCCACAGTGCCAGCCCCTTTAATTGTGCTCAATCTAGTGCTCATTCAATAATATACTAAGTGGACAATGCTTTGAACCAGTGTCAGTTTTGAGCCTTTATTAGTGTTACAACCACACAGAGGAACATTTACAATGCAATTTTCCTACCTGAGTTTGACATCTTTGAATCACATGGACAGTTTTGGCTTCTCTAACACACACGGTGGAATGAGCTCTCTCTACTCCGCAGCGATCGAAGAAATAGCATAAGAACAACAATAAATCCTCCAGAAAACAAATTAATCAATTGGCCTTTCAAGGTGCTCGGGGCATACTTATAACCTGAGTCAAAAGTGTTTTACGTCCATAGCAAAATAATCAAAGCTATTTTCTAAAATTGTAGCAAAAACACAAACCATTAAAAAGCAACTGGCATTTGACAAAAAATCTCACATTTATTGTATTTCTTAAACAAGTGTTGAACTTTACATCAGTCTTAAGTGATGAGCCCCTTATGTTTACATTTTAAAATAAAAAAAATAATAATAAAGCTACAGTACAGCATGTATACCAGTGCTGGAAAATATTCACACATGTCCCACTTATTTTTTATTTTTTTTGGAAAGCTTTTAATAAATAAAATATCCAAACTCGAGAGGAAGAACTACATTTATGATAAAAACTTTATTGTCAAAAGTTATTTTCACTTCAGTTCCAATTACCCAACACTCTGTTGTGACTGTTAAAAATATCTATTTCAATCAGGATTACACAAAAAAACTGTGCAATACAGAAATCACCTTAACTGGGTTGTTGCAGTCCCATTCTACTAAAGTAACGCCACTTTGGCAAAGTAAGATAAAGATTTTAATGAGCGATATCAACGGAATTTATTTAGCAAAAACACTGTTCACAAGTGTAAAATGTGATGATGACTCTTTGCAATTGGTTGAATCCTCTCTTTTTATAAGCCTTTACGTTCAAACGTACTATCATGGATGAAGTGTTGGAACCATAAACACACCGTATAACATATGTGCAACTTCTACACAATAGGCTCTGAAACGTTTATTTTTGCAATTAAAAGTTTTTTTTTTTTTTTTTTATATTTATGATTTCCATTGAATTTCTATTATACACTAGCAATACAACAAAATATATATTTTTAGCAGTTGTCCTTGACAACAGTTCAAGGTACGGTTGAGAAAATATAAGGCCAGGGGCTTGATTGCTAGTGGTTATACAATCCGAACTTCATAGTGACGGGGAGCGGCCAGGACCTTATATTCCTTTCCTAACAGTCTGATCAGGAACATTTAAGGAAAAATGTCCATGTCCTGGTCCACGGGTGTAACTTTGTTGTCAATAAAAAAAAGAGGAAAAAAGAAGAAAAAAAAAAGAAAAACAGACTTCAACTTAGATGTTGGGGAGTGTATGTACAAACTTTTGACAAGGAAACTGCTGATTGAATGGAGCCAGTAATGATTTTTTTTTTTTTTTTTTTTTTTCTATTTTGTATCCTTAAATTTTTCTCAAATTTTCAACAGCAGCAGCACATTTAAATACATTGTTGGCTTGTCTCTTAAAACAGAAATCTGACTCTGCATTTTATGTACAGTCTCTTAAAAAGAAAAAAAAAAAAAAAAAAAAGAAAAGAAAAAAAATCTGTTGCACTGCCATTGCTGTGCTCCGAGTCTGTTGGTCTTCTGGGAAGGTAGGAAGAGTGATGTTATTTGGGGAAGAAAGGAGATGCAGGCGGAGGAGGAGGGGGTGGGTTCAATGGTGAGCCTGTGTGACGGGGCTTCTGAGCTATCGTCAAAAATAAAACACTTCCCCTGCCTTCACTGGTATGTCCTGCAAGAGGTCAGGGTTGTGTTAGGGGAAGGGAGATTTAGGAAGGATTTAAATACATTTAAAGGCTTGTCACTAACTGCATCTGTCCTTCTCGTACGTCTCCTTCGGGGATGCAATCCTCTTTAGTAATGGGAATAATGAAACCATCGCGGCTTCCTTTGCTTATCTGGTAGTAGGCTTGGAGCTGCTGGCCGCCCCCTAAGTTAGGCATGCTCTTGTAGTAAACGTCCTCACCTTCGCTCCTCTTGGTGGGGGACAAATCCTCCACGACGTCGGGGCTGCTCTCAGGGCATGGAGAGTCTCTCAGATTAGGCATACTAGTGTACAAGGAGTCTCTGTTTGGGGACTGCAGACTATCATCTGGGTTGGTGGGTGTCAGCTCACTGACGAGGGTCTCGACTCCCCCGTTGGTCCTCACCTTCTTCTGGGGTGCGTACAGAAGCGAGTGAGTCCGCTGGGGGATGAGCGGCGCCTCCAGCTCCTGCTGATGGTGCAGCTCGAGGCCCACTGTGTCGCCCACATTGACAAAAGATGAAGCATCAGCCACAATAGCGTCATCTTCGCTGCTGTTGCTGCCGCTGCCACCCACCACCATCACCTTGGGCGGAGCCCGCTCCGTGTGGTGGTGATGGTGGTACTGCGGAGGCTGCTGGTGGTGGAGTGGATGATGTAAACTGGAGTGCTGTTGCTGTTGGTGGCTTTTGTTACAGGCACGCAGGTTGTTGTGCACTAGCTCGGAGATGATCATTTTCTCGAAGGCAGCATCATCCAGGCTGAGGCCGCAGTCCACTACCTGCACACTTTCGTCAAAGTCCCCATTGCGAAGAGAGTAGCTATTGTTAAAGTTACCATTTAGCGGTAGTGTATCCATTGCACTTGTATCCCTCATCGCATTGTTCAGTGAGTGTCCTGGAAAGAAAGAAAAACGGGAGGGGATTTTACATTAGCCAACATCGGTAAAAACAATAGCAGGAAAACTTAAGTTTAATGCTGTTTAGGATGCAGTTTCACATGGAAAACTCAAGGTAATTTAAGCCATGCCACACATTTGTTAGTTAGGCACAATCCTTAACATCTAATACAGACATGCATTATTTGCAGTGAGAAATCATTTTACTTTCTCAAATCATCATTTCAATCTTCCTTTTCATTAATTGCCCAGAAAATAAGCAGAATATTAAATGCATTAAAAATGAAAAAGATCCCAAACAACATTAAAGAATAAACTGAAACAGTAAATCACCATCACAAAACACTCAGCAAAAGTACATGTCCACAATATGAAGCCACGAACGGGCAAACGACCACAACACTCAAAGGTTTTCTAGCAACTAATAAGTTGGATGTGCTGAATTAAAGGAAAGGACAGAGATGGGTATAAATGACAGACAGAAAAGGGAAAGTAGTTACGCATTAAACATGGGACAGCCATCTTTGTTCTCACTACAAGGGGAGCCCACAAGCAGCACTCCACCATCACCACACACAGCAGGTGAAAAGACTCACTTTAGACAACTCACATCATGTCTGTCTGCTCAGGCTATCTGGTCTAAGAGCAGCTGATGTACAAAAGAAAGTAAAATGATTTGTTACAACATGATGAATCACTAGAAAGAAACAAAACAAAAAACAAACAAACAAACAAAATAATAAAAAATAAAAAAACTGTCTTAAGTGCAACTTATAAGGAGCAAGGGTTCAAGAAATCACATAGAAACGCATTAACTTGCTTTTACTTTTATGAACAAGATTCCAAAAGCTTTGTGGGGGATTCTTATTTCTTTTTCTTTTTTTTGTTGACTTTGTGTTGGAACACTTGCTGTCCATTAGTTGGCAGCTTGTGTACCCAAAGCTGGCAAAGGTCAGAGCTTGCCCACAGCCCGGCACTTGGCATCCGTCACAGTAACAGTTCCCACTGAGACCCCAGTCACAAGCAGAACAGCTCAAGAAAACACAGCCGCTGCAGAGGTCAGCCGCAGTCATGTTTGGAATTTCTCAAAGCAAGGAGGTCACGGAAAAGAAGCAGCAAGAAATACAAATGTATTTTTGCCATGATTGAAAGAGTCGAGAGAGGGATAAAAAAAACAGGTTCAGGGCGTAGGAGGCATATTAAAAGTGTGGATTTTACAGAATCTATTGCAGATAAGATGAAATGCCTTTGAAAAAAAAGGTACGAAGGGAAAACTGAACAGCTGTTGCCATGACATCTATGTGCTAATGCCAGCTAGTAAGCAATTAAGCGTGGAGACGGGTGTTGTCTGGGAAGGTGGACGTTGAGACGGCTGAGCGCCTCGTGAGGACAGATATTAAAAAAAAAAAAAAAAAACAATAAAAGAAAAAAAATCTGAGAAAAATGCTCTTTTCTGAAAAAGTAAAAAAAGAAAAACAGCAACACCTTTTTATCATATTACCAAAAAAAATCACAAGAGAGAAAAGCAGACTCGTGGGCAATCGTGACAGATGTCTCAGATTCGGAAGATGACTGCAAATGACCAATGCAAACTATTGTTTTCTTTCTGAGAGGAGTGAAATTTTGATTTTGATGTGCAATTTTGTGAACCACTTGCTCATTGAGTGTGTGCTAATGGGCTAAAATAAATCAGTGATTGTGCCAGGGTTTGGGTTGTTTTTTTTAATAAGCATGCTGAAAAAAATTTACATTTGATAGGCAAAGTTAAGTTTTACTCCCATACTTGTCTCTCTGTAGGTCACTAGAGGAAAGCACAGGGGAAAAACACAATATATGACAAAAGATGCTATTTCAGTGTCAAAACAGCACATATAAAATATAAGCACATGTAATAACAGCTTTCTCCTAACTATTTGAGTCCAGCCCTCCGTCCATGACCGCAAATAGGAAAAAGAAAACTCCTCACCTCAACTCAAATCGCCTAATAATTTCAATTAAATAATTCCTTTGCACTAGTTTGGGGCAGAGATAATAAACATGATATTCACTTGTTATGTTGTATTTCTTTCCCATCTTAATCATCATGTCTCGTTAAGAGAAACACAAGAGCATGAAGACTGAATTGAGGTGAACCACACACATCTCTGTTGTGCTTGACAGAAAGCGTGTGCTCATATGCATATTGTATGTAAACTTTGTGCCGTGTCGTGCATTTAGGAGACAGTGATTCGGATGGAAAAGCGATACGGCAGAGCTTTGCACATGGCCTGCTCTGCTATCCACTGAAGAGCCCAGGAGGGAGGCAAAGAAATAAAGTACATACAGGGAGGAAAAACAAAAATAAAAAAGCCAGATTGCAGGCAAAAGAATTAAATAAGCACACCTGGCGAGTTAAACACTGGAGCTGTGGGGGTGTTACACACGACCGTCTCAGCCAGTAAGGTGTTATAAGGGTTGTTAGTGCCTTGTGGTCGCAGAAGAGGATTTGTTAGTAGATAATTCCCGGTCATTCCTGGAGTGGCAGAGGAGGAGCAGATAAGTTTGGCAGTTAACTGAAAGTTTCATGAAGAAAGGAAATGAATAAGATATTCAGTTTGCATTTTGAGGCATGTGATGTGCACATAACGCACACTATAATCTCTAACGAGGGTGTTCATTTCAAAGCTGATGATGAAGAATACAGTTTTGAGAAGTAACCAGAGAGAAGCAAGACAGCAGCTATTTCCGCACGCACTAAAAATATTCAGCTCCTTGCTGATCCTTCATAACCTATTGGTTTTATTTTACACCACCTGTGTTTATTAATACATTCTGTCAGCATTGCCTCTCATCATTCATATTTTACTTATTATCTGAAACAAGCGTTAAAAAAAAATATCACCTTGAAATCCTTTAATTAAACGAAGGCTTCGAAACATAATTTTTTCTACCTCATGATCGCCAGAAGAATCCTTTCCAAGTTCCCAAAAAAAAAAAAATTCAATTAGGGCAAAAATTTTGCCATTATCTTCCAAAGGCTAATCTCCCTCATTTTTCTTCTGAGCTTGCAGTGTGTTTTAAGGATCTGAGGTATTTCCACTGCCATTTATCACCTCTGTTAAATGCCATCTGTCATATCGAGAAGTCTCCAGGGATGTTTTTAATGACATGGAAGTGCTTCTAGGAGATAGAGCCTTCCTTCAGTGCACTAACTCTCCAGGGTAACTGCTACACCCCGGAGTGATCAATATCCAACCTTGGCATTAACATCTCCTAGGAAAGGTTCTGCAGCAAAAAAAAAAAAAAAACCCAAAACAACTACTTTTTATATTGTTACTGATCGGCCAGTCAAAATGTGCTTCAAAACCCTAGATGTAAGGCTCTGTCTTTTGGGAGGTGACATTGGTAAGGAAAGAAAAAGAGGAGCGACAGTAGTGAGTAGCTTGGTTGAAACCCACTTTCCCCCTTGCATGCTTGGAAAGACATTTCAGAGGCGGCAGAAAGCCTAACAACGCACTAAGCACTCTGGGTCAGCCAGAGTTGAACATCATCATATTAGTGCTCAAGCTAAATAATAAATTACAGCTTTTTTATTCCCTACCTCCCTCAAAGCCCCCCTGTAAAGGGACAGAGGTTAACATGCATGCCAAGCAAGAAATTGAGTTTTGCCGCATTGAATTTGTATGGAAACAAAACATATTTACCCATTGTAGTTTGGGTTTATTTTGGTTTCACATAAGTATAAACTTTGGAGAGCCAGCGTGTTTTTAAGGAAAAAAAAAATCCATTATAAAAAAACTTGTCCCGTTTTAGACTATGACGTTGTGGCCCTGAATGACGGTGCAATATTTGAGCAAGGATTTTTGTAATCCTTAGCTGGCAGAACAGAGACGACACTGAAGGCTCCAATCTTCCCCTTCCCCCTTTTATAAACCATTTCTTCTCTTTCGTTTTAAGCTAAAGGCATTTATTGCAATTAACTGGCCCGTGTTTGGTGGTGAGATTATGAGTATTTGAAGCTGTTATATTTAGCTGGATGATGAAGTGTGTGCATAGGTGTGGAGAAAAGATGAGGTTTTAACTGACCTTGGTTAAGGGTGGAGGTGCTGTTGATGTCACCTGAGATAAAGGAGGACTCAGATTGCTTTCTTACGGTGTCATTCCACATTCTCCTTATACGACTCTGTCAGGTCAACAAGGGACAGTCATTAGGACTTTAAACAAGCCCGCTCACCTTTCAGATCATCTTTCATTTATTTCTTATGTACATACTGCAGACTATATCACTCCCCAGCTGCATATTAATATTGAGAGAGGAGAGGGCAGACCTGATATTCACTTTTTGTATACGTGCCTTTCAAGACTAATTTTCTGTAAGGCAACTTTTCAATAAGTTGAGTTCGAGTTATTGCTCCTTTGGCTAAGAAGGAGGTTATAGTAAAATAATGATGTCACCATATAATCAGAGTACATCTAGTAGTGCTGTCCACAAAGGGGAGCTACACTTTAATAAAGAAAGTGATAATGCAAACATGTCAAATGTTGCAACTGCAGCTCTCTGCAGTAACTTCCCTCTAATGCTCTTCAAGAAGTGCAATACTGTTTCTCATGCATGTGACGTTAGTGAGACAAAAAAGATAAAAGCAAGAGCTAAAGGGGTAGAACAGATGAAAAGGTACTCATGCAGCACAGCAGATGCTGGTTGTGAAATGTTGGTGTCTCTTGATCTACCTCTGAAGTCTACTGTAAAAGCTGAATGTGCATTTGCTGTACAATGCTTACATGCTAATGAAGAAAGTGCAGTACAGACGGGGGTTTTTCCAACCCGTTCAAGTTTCACGTTTTATATTTCCATCCCATCTGGATGTGGATTCAAGTCATTATTTTTCTTAAAACTGGCAAAAAACAAACAACAACTTTGCACTAAAAAAATAGACTCATCAAATCTACTTAAATTAATACAAAGAGAATTTAACTCATCTGGGAAAAAAAAGTCCTTTGAGAGTCACAAGAAACAGGTGAATTCACTTTAACATGAAACTGAAACCTAACAAAAACGTGGAAAACTTAAGCCAGTGTGAATATTTTTCATCTGTACTTTACATTCTTCTTAGCAAATGTTTAAACTTAGTGGTTCATTTCTGTGCAAATAAATGCAGCTATGTAGGAAACACTATGTTATTCTTGCATGTGGTTCTGTTTGAGTGTCAGTGTGTGTGTGGAGCTGCTGTTCTACCTGTGTACCAGAAGAATAGCGTGCGCTGGTCCGTGCAGTGGAGGTCTTTGCAGACCCGTGTGAGCTCTCAGTTGGCAGCCCGCCGCAGCAGTATGTGTGGCGGAAGCACTTGCTGTACTCTTTACGGACCTGAATGAGCAAACAGACGAGTGTTTACACAGACGCTTGCCTTTAAATATCAAACTGTGTTTTGCCTTTATATTAGCATGTGGTACAAGTTTAGAACGGCGTAAAGCGTCTTTCACCTTGAGGAACAAAGAAAACGTTACGTTTCAGAATTTCAGCAATGCAGCTGAAGAAAAACTTACTTTTTTCTGAAGAAGGCAGTGGAATATGAAGATGAACATTCCTTGGAAGGTGTTGAATATGGTGAAAAGGTACGCCATGACAATCGAGGCCTCGCTGATGAAGAACAGGCCAAAGGACCATGTTAGACCCAGGAGACACAGCAGGGCAAACGCTCCCATCACCCAGGATCTATGGGACAGCACAAGCACAGGAGAAAAACACAAGAAAGAAGCTAATTAACATTAGGGACATTCAGCATCGACTGGGATTATTCACTTTTAAATAAATCATCTAGAAATATTCTTAAAGAAGTAAACCAGGTGAAAAGAAGAAAAAAAACCCATTCCACTCTAATAATCCCGAACACTGTCGTCCTCACCCCTCCCTCCACACACACTCTCAACTCAGACTCGTGCACAACTCCTGCCTTCAGACACGCAAGAACGAGCCAGTGTTCTGTAGACAACGTTGTATGTACTACCAAGCAGATAGCACAGTATTTTTAAGATAAATCTTAAAAAGCACAAAAGTTTTAACTCTGCATTTGAACGTATGTGTTATCAGAACAGAAAAAAAAGGCAGATGTGAAGAGAGTTCAAGGAAAATTTTAAACATTGTGTGTCAAGGCCCCACGGAGCGTTCACACACCAACGGCAGGCACAGTTCAATGCTCAAACACACAATAACCACAACACTGGTAAAAATGGTGAAAGTGACCGGTCACGAGGACAGTGGATGAAAAGCTTATGGGCTTAAATTTAGGGGATGATGAGCTGGCAAAAGAACGAAAGAGAGGGAAAAAAATCATGACAAATAAAGGAAGGAGTAAAGAATAAACTATTAGCTGAAAACGAGACTTCTACATGTTCTTACTTGATAAACTGTTTATTATCTTCATAACTAGAGAGCATGATAGGCAGGAGAAGAAAAACATAATTAGATCAGAGCGCAGAACAGTGTGGGTTAGTTGGCACTATCTTCAACTTTGATCCAAGGGAAATCACGGGAGGCAATAAAATTAAAGGTTTAACAAGAACTGAGAGTCGAATATTTGTTGTTGATTATTAAATTACAAAATTCTCTTTATACTGAGGCATTTGCTCAGAGCACATTGTCTGTGGTTGATTTTGCACTTGTGGTGCTGATGAGTGGGTGGTGTTGTGTGGGTAAAATTACCAGAGGTGCATAGTAAAAGCTTACCCAGGCAAATCTGTATTATAGTAGCCGTCACAAACGCGATAATTACTGGTGTGGATCGCAGAACAGAGAAAAAGGAAGTGGATGAGAGGAGAAAAGAAAGGAGAGGGTGTGCGTTAACTTTGCCTTCACATGCAACATGCAATGATCTTTGAGCTAAATTGACTCAAAGAGCAAACCCTGGCACAAGAACACAAAGAAAATGACCACAAGAAAACAGCTATTAGTACACATTGTATTTTGTCAGCATAAACAAGCTCAAATTAAACAATAAAAAAAAATCAACACCAATCGAGAAGCCACAGAGCTCTGTAAATATGGTCTCTTGTGGTTTCCTTGATAAGGGAGATGTCTATCGCAAACCCAGAAGCCTGAAAAAGCCCTTCTCTGACTGGTTTTGCTGTTTCTGGATTTACCACTAAGCTTTTGTACATATTCATTACGGAAAATGGAAAATAAAAACCACAGCACTGCACAAAATAGTGGCAATTTGAAGATTCACTTCAATAAAAAAAATTCAGTAACACTGCAAACTAGTGTTACTGCCGCAACAGACAAGATCATACAACCCTAAATGAAAGCGGTCCTAAATTTCAGAAGTAGCGAAGAACAACATGGACTGTTTTATTGAGAGGAGTGTTATAATAAATGGCTTTACTTTAATAAAGACAGAACTACAAAGTGTTGGGGGTGAAAAGTCTCCTCTACAGTGGGATGCTCAGGTGGGACGCTGGATTATGACTCGTTGTCTTTTTTTCAACTGTCTTCAAATAAATACTGGTATCAATACAAAAAAACAATGAATAAAAAAAGAAACCTTTGACCTGGTCTGGGGGTAAATATGCATTGCAACTCGATTGCACCACACGCTTCTGAGAACTAACAGCGCGTAGTTAAGCTGCAGCCCTAGAAGCGGTGTGTCATGCCGATGCAGTTCTGCCAATGCAGAAAGTGGTTTGAAGCTAAACACTAAAGCATGAAAAGCAGCTCATAAAGTACATATAGACATTACGACAGTTAAGTCAGTCATGCCAGAGGTGTGACTCAAAAACCGTGATACAGTTCAGTCAATACAATATAATATCTCAATCAAATGATCATTTTGAGGCTGGGGATAGACAGTAAAAAAATAAAAAATAATAATTAATAGAAATTAAAATTAAAAAAACAATCCTTTGGGTACAAAAAATGTAATCATAGTAATTTGTGACTTTCTTAAATGAAGGGAAATTAAAATCCAATACCAGAAGTGTTAAAGAACCGTATATATATTTATTAAGGAAGTGGCAGAAAAGCACCTGTGTTAAATTACACATACAAAGAAAAAACCTGGGGGTTCAGCAGATGATGCTTCACTGTTTACTTACTTAATATTCTCCAGGCGGCTAGAGTCCGGTTTCAGGGTGGTAGAGTGCTTTACCATTTTGTACATTGTGATCACCAGGAAGATGAGATTGAGCTGTCAAAACAGAGTAATGGCAGTGTTAATACATGAAGATGTAAGACTCAAGATAGAGCAGACAGAGGGAAAAAAACTGTTAATTTGCCTATAAGTATTAAAAGCGGAGAGCCTTCAACTCTCTGCATGTCCACAGACTAATCCAATAAACATCTATCGTTCCAGCTACCATCAGACAGGCCGACTGGCGCCAAATTTAGTGTCATTCTATATCAATAAGAGCATGGAAATGCATTAAAATCCATCACTGTGAAAAAAAAAACAAAAAAACAGCCACACAGCAGCAGTCTGGCGATGTCAGAGGGGAATGAAAAGTAGCAGGAGAAATAAGAGAGCCTCGTGTTGTACAAAACAACTGCATATCATTTTATGCACATACTGAAATATTATAAGGTGGAACCGGCAACAAAAGGCTGCAGGGAACATGGTGTATTTTGTTCCATTCTCTGGTGAGTTCTGATGAAAACAGTGAAAGAGAAAGAGAAAGAGGGGAGCGGGATCACGTTTGCTTATTTTAATGTATTAAATCTTAAGGGTGAGGGGGGCACATACCAGCTTGAGACGAGGACACGATGCGCTGTATTTCTGAGCCACATTTATTTGGTACCTTAAAAATCAATAGTGTGATTTAGAGGCACAAAGGCTGGATGGTCCAGCAAGGGGTCCCCTCCGAATAATTTACTTCAAAAACATTTATTCTGTGGCAAACTAGTCCCTGACACAGCACGTACAAGCACTCGTGGCAGATGTACCAAACTGTGTTTGCACTGCAAGCCAGCCATGTATAAGTAATGTCAAGGAACTTCTGAGGAAGAAAAATTGAGATGTGCGTCTCCAATGGAGCATATCAAAGGATCAAACAAACACAACAAAAGAGATGAAAACAAAAACGCATGCAAAAAAAGAAACAACAACAAACATTTACAATGAGAAAAGGTTGTTTTTTTTTTCCAAGTGTAGCCCCACAGATGGTGGATTTCAGTGGCATTGTATTATTTTTAGAATGCCAGAAAGAAAAATGGAGACGGATTGCCGGTACGAGGGACCTTTGTGAGCTGGACTCAGACCGCAGCTATTCACTCTTGAGGAGAAATTTCTCAGTGTTCGGGTACACATTGTTGTCAAAAGACTGCCTGTGATCAATACATCACCCCCTCCACGCGCAATCAACTCATGGAGCAGCATGCTGTGAGACAGACTCTAAAAGCAAGGGATCACTGCAGAAAGAAAGCAAGTAAGAAAGAAAGAAAGGAAGAAGGTGGGGCGGGGAATCGAGATCCTGCTTTTATATCATAGAAACTGTTTTGTTTTGCACCTATCAGCCATTATTTCAGTCACCCGTCTGCATGAGTCAGACAGTTTTGGGAGGAGGGGGGGGGGCTTTCACACATGGAGTGGTGACATGGATCCAATGAGACAGAGGAGCGGGACACAGCACTTTAAAGTAACCTAGCAGCATGGCACATGTTCCCACCCCCACTGACATGCTTTCGCAGCCCTTCCCGGGGGATCCCTCCTGCTAGAGCGGAGCTGCCTCGCTTCTATCCTTCACTCTGTCTCTGAATCATCACTGCAAGCCATGCAGAAGCACCTCGCCTCACTGGGGCCGAGGAGAAAGCTTTTTCTGAAGTGGACTGTGTGTGTACACACTGAACTCTAAATGAACTAGTGGGGATAAAATATTAAAGGTGCAGATGGAGCTGTCCTGATGACAAGAACTGCTCATGATGTGTCATGATCCAAGAGGCCTCGTGTTGAAGCTATCTCAAGCATACTAATGGTTCCCCCCACCACTCATTACTTACATGTTCCCCTTTCATGGAGCTAATACCTCCTGTGTCCAGAGACAAGCAACCACTGCCTAACAACACAGACCTAAATGCCTGTCCCCCTAGCTGTGGTTTTCAGTCACTATTTAGGAGCTATTTTTGCAGAATTTAATAATATTAATAATAATAAAAAGAAACTATGACTACCAAAAGTCAAAACAAACTTCATATAAGCTCCACACATAAATCAAGCAGCAAAGCACAGTTTCTTTTGCTCATGAGCATTGCTTCCGTCCCTTCTCTCATTGACAAGGACAAAGCCAATTTGTTGAGAAACCAGGGTCACGGATGATGTAGACAAACCTTGCTCCTGCATGCTCCCCTGAGATGCCCCTTTCTACAGTGCTTTGTCTTTTTCCAGACAGTTGTTGCATAGTACCAGAGGAGCAGCGTGCTAAGCCTGATACCGTGCAACAAAACCTCATTCCTGTCACACATTAGCTCTGCAACAATACATTAGCTCCTCACAGGGTCAGGATTCTATCTCTCCGGTCATCACCGCTGGGATCCTGATCATCATTTCCACTGCAGACATATTTTTCATGCAAATTACTACGAGAGTAACACTCAATTGGAAAACAATGAGGGTCCAATTTAGGGAAAAAGAAGCATATTCCTATGTGGCTGACAGAGCATTTGCTGAGGCAGGAGGAAATGTGTTTGCTTTAATACAATGTTAGCTTTTCTTCAATTATAAGCTCACACGTTTAAAGCAGTTGTGGAGACGGAAGAAAAAAAAGACATGAAAATAAGAAAGAGTCATTTCAGCATTTACTCAAAGGTGTCCCAATCCAAAGCAGGCCTCTGTCAGGTCTTCCGTGCACTTCCTTACCCATTTTTAAATGCAACACGAGAGGTAACATTTCTCTGAGAAAAAATGTTAAATGCAGTCCACTGAGCAGATTTGTATTTTATTTATTTTGCAACCACACAAAGTACGGTACTGAAGCAATGCTTTGAAAGCTCCTTGCAGTCTGGAACTTGCAACCCCTGCCCACTTCTCTCTAGCATATTTTCAGAATCAGCTTGATGTTCAACATAGGTTACTGCATCTGTAGATACTGTAACAGCCATTAGGCCCTATAATGACTACAGTGCTGAACAAATACCACCCAACCCCTCCTTGGACGGGACCAAGATGAGTCTGCAGAGCTCCCTCGTCCGTAGGTGTGCACAAGGGCAAAGCAATACGTAGTGTGGTAGGCTGAGAGGATATATGTGAGGGATACCACATGCCATTTCCTTTTTTCATGTGCAGGGAAGTCAGACTCCCCGAGGTCTCATTCTTCTGAGCCTCTCTGATGGAGCAGGAGATAATAATGTCATGACCGGTAAATAATTGCATGCCTCGATGGGACATATGTCAATATGATATGCTATGGTCCTTCACCTTTGATGGTCCTTGACCAAACACAGAGGTGCATTTGATTTTCTTTTCCCTGACACTGCCATCTGCTATTTACTGAAGGCACACAAACACCTGGGGTAGCGGATGCGGAAAAGGATATAAAGGTTAACAAACTTAAGCATCATCAGCGTGCCGCAAAATTACCAAATTGACAAAATCTTTTGTAGTTTGTTTCTTTTGTCACTGTGTCAAAAAACAAATAAAAAATGGTTGATTGATTTTCATTAAGTGATGTCACTTCGTTCAAATATGAAGTCGAAGTATGCAATCAAGTCTGGATGCTTGTCACGCAGAGAGGAGCGCAAAGAATTGTTGGATACCTCGAAATGTGTCTTTGGAGCAGGATTAATCTGTCATCACTGAAGAGACGAGGGGCAAAAAAAAAAAAATCCTGCTGACTTTTTCCTTCAGTTCAACCATCTCACTTCTCCCCTTATCTTCCTCCTGCATCTCTTTCATCCCACACTCGCAGTCCCCTCCGCACTCTGTCAGTCTCACTTTTCAAAGAAAAATAAAAGAGCTTACCATGATGATAAAAGTGACAGGTCCTATAAAACTCCATATGAAATGATTGTCCACACTTAGCCAGCACCTATGATTTAAAGAAAAACAAAAAAGAAACACACATACTTCAGCTTCAGGCAGCACATTTCTAAAAGGAATAATGCTCTACTGCAACAGACAAATACAAATGGATTTGAAAATAATGTATGGTTACTTGAGGTGAAACTATTTAATGTGTAAACTGTAGTTCTAGTATCAATATCCAACTCGGGGCGTTTTCACATGTTGAACATAAATACATTTGTACAAAACAGAGGAAACAGCCCCGTGTAGTCTCTCTTAACAGCCCGGTCTAGCCTGTGATATGGTCATTAATCTATGTAAAAGGCTTCTTCTGCACAGTACTCTTCTCTTTAAAAGAGCATTTACAAACAAGAGGTCACAGGAGGGTCTTTCAGCAGACAAGCATTAATGTATCTGCACCCTCTGGTGAAACCACAGTGTTGGGCCTGTCAGCCACTTTCAAATGACATAAAAAATTGAACAGCTGCCCATCGCTGGCAAAAAAAAAAGAAAAAAAAAAGAGCTCAAATGTTTTGGTCTAGTCTCCAGGGATGCACATAAGGTGCTGGCAGAGATGATGAATTGATTTCTTTTCAAAATCGGTCACACATAGACACAGCAGGTAAGCTCACACAGTGGATCATCCAGCATGTCAGCTCTGCAATTTCAAGAATGTGTTTGGAGAGCTGCACTCACGCTTTCTCGGTCCCGTAGCTCCTGTAGTCAATAGCTGCAGACACGCCAACCACGATGGCAGGGAAGAGGTACCCTGACACATAGAAGTATTTTTTCCGCGAGTATTCACTCTCGAACACCTCCACGAGCATAAGATAGAGCTGGACTCCCTCAAGACACATCCATGAGAAGGCAGCCAGAAAGAAGAAGTGCAAGATCCCCGCAATGATCGCGCATCCAATCTAAGACAGAATGAAAACCGATTTAAGCAACGAACGGGGGAATCAAGGACAGACAAAATACAGATGCACTTTTCATGAAATGGTACGTTTTATTAGATTAACTTGTCGAATGACAATAATTTAAACATGACAAGCAGTATCTCTATTGTGGTTTCTTTACTGAAAACTGTACATCAAATACCCCCATATTTTATTAAAACCCATTGAAAAAATGACATTCAACATTTCTGGTTTTCTCATTCAGCAGAACATATATCAGTGAGACTGATGAAAAACGTTAATGAATGTTCATTTACCACATGGGCCCTGACTATGCACAGGCTTACTTTTCCATTAGAACAGCAGAAATTGAAATGTCATGTGCATTGTGCGGTTAGGATTAGTAGAGTTGAACACGTGGCTCAGAACTAGAGGCTTTGATTCCTAGCTGTATGCAGAAAAATGCTTTTGTATTTCTAAAGATTGAAGGGAAATGTGGGTTAAAAAAAAAAAAAAGTCATGATGATAGCAGGCTCAGCCATGGCAACAGTGGCTTAAATGAAACAGGAAAAAAGGACCTGTCAAATGGTAGACATGTCTCCTTAGTACTCTGTATTAATGGTGCTGTCCTACTCATGTCATCCCGGGGACAAGAAGGGAAGGTTACAAACAAACAACACTTAAAGTCTCATCAGTTTCTAACTAAAAAGGGTCTTTTTTTCTTTGGGAGAGGATAAAGTGAGATGGATGAGTCAGAACCGAATCAAAGAGGTCGTGAAGTCGTTCCAGCTCACCCTGGGTTCTGTCATGTCGATACCAATCAGGAATATTAACTCTGCAATGAAGAGATTTATGCACAAGTTCTTGTGGATGGTGTTGCGATCGCTCTGCAGGCCACGGAAGAAACAAAAGGTGAAGATGCAGATGGTGAGGCAGACGAGAGAAACCACAATGCCGACGCGAGTGATGACGGTGAGGAGCAGCTCGTGATGATCTCTTACGCTCCCCTGGAAAAAAAAAAAAAGAAAAGAAAAAAAGATTACAGATGAATGATCAGTTAAAATACATTTGTGAAGAGAACCTAAGTATTGCAATAGGTTTCTTTCAGAACTCTTTGCAAAAAGATGAAAGGATGGGATAAGCCCCCAAAAAGGTGCTATATTTTCACTTCTGCATGCCTTTAATGTATCCTTTAGGTCAAGCCAGTTTATAACTCTTTTCTTAGCTTATTTTTTATTTTTAGGTGCAGGATCTGTTTCAGTTCAATTGAGTTTTACACTATAATAAAGAGCTGAAGCAAGAAACTGATCACTGAAGTCTTCCAACAAAGAACTGAGAACCGATCATGTCCTAAATACTTGAGGAAAAAAAAGAACAAAACTGAAATGAATAAAACGATGGTAACATACGGATATTTCCCGGTGTGCCATGAGGATGGCAAAGTTGGTGAGATGGATGCACGAGCAGGTGGTGTGAGTTTTGTTGGAGTTCAGGAGTTTGCAGCCTTGGGTGGACCAGTAACCCATCATACTCCTCTCTGAGTAATTCCAGAAGGAGCAATTGGCGTTGAAGTAGTGCTCCATCTGCAGATAACAAGAGATATGGTTAAGAGTCCAAATAATTGACTTCCTAAAATTGAAGCACATGTAGAACACAGAGGCCATTTACCCCCTACTCATACAAAGTATTTTTTGCACCGATATGGAGGAGGATTTTTCACTTCACAGCTCTTATGAAGCAATTCATATGTTGTATCTCATTTAGCATGCGCTTGCCAAATCTACCAAAGCATGGCTGAGTATACAAGGCCTTAATAACTGAGAGGCATAATTGTTTGACGGCACGTCTTTGGAAATGCACAGTTTCTCTGATAAAAAAAAACTGAGCCATGCATGGCCCTCTGGGAACTCTAGTGACAACTTTAAAAGACGAAACATAATTGGTGCTCCAGTAATTTCATCCTAGATTGTTGGGCTAATCTAGTTAATTTTCCCCACTATAAAAGAAAATGGGTATCATTTATATCTCAATGTTGATTAAAGAATTAGTTTTCATTAAGAATTCACTTAGGTTCTAAAGACTCCTTTAATTTGGTGTTCAATGACTTAAATAAAGTGCCGACTGACCTAGCAAGGCATTTACAATTCAAATAGCAGATCTCTGTCTACTCTGGCTGTTTCCGTCTGCTGTTTCCTAATATGACCGTTTCATTCATTTCTGCAGGGAGGCTTACGTCAATGTGCTCCAGGGTGAAAATCACCGGGTCGTTAATGAACACGCGGCTGGACTCTTTGTTGATTGAGGCAGCGATGATGTCAGAATTGACAGCCACTGACACGTTGCGGCCATAAGCCTCGTTGGCCATCTTGATGGTGGCGTTTTCTGTACTGAGGAACTGGCTAAGATTTTTGTACAGCACAAAGACCAGCTTGGCATGTCCTGCGGGGAAAAACATGTCTTTACAAAAGGGGAAACGTGTGGCTTCCATAGTAATTTGGACCATGCATGCAATAAAAAAGAAGAAAAGGGACAAAATATGCAACTAAAGAAGTGTTAAAGTGCTGAAAAAAACTTAAACAAATGACCAACATATACAAGGTAAGATGAAAATAGAAAAGAAAGTCTCATCGTTTTATCATGGAAACAACGTTTTGGGCCAGATCACATCATACGTTTCCACAGTTAGTTCATCCTCTTTTTTTCAGCTTACCATTTCGAGTGGCGAGCTTAACAGTGTTGGCCGTCAGCTGGATTGAGACCCCGTTCTTGCTAGATTGTGGAAATTTAAAGTCCTGGACCTGGCCATCCGTGCTCAGTACATACACGTCCAGGACTGCCGGGGCGCAGAGAGGTAGAAGATTGGTTATAAAATAAAAATGAGGAAAAAGCAGAAAGGGATATGGGTTTGTAAAGCCTCTGACTCAGATTTTGAAAAAAAATCAAAAAGAGAATATTGATACCAGAGATTTTTTTTCTCTTTAAGACATTTTGACACAGTGTTGCAGTTTACAGACCAGAGAACACATGAACGTGTCATGTGAGCACTGAATCTTGGTGAGAGTGAGATGTACAATAAAAACGTCAATCACAAAGTGATTGTTTTGTCCCAGTGAAGCTATAACTAATATGAATAAAGCAGTGAAACACAGAAAGGGAGAGAGCGAGAGAGAGAGAGAGAAAAAACCTTCCTTCTGTGCTCTAAGAATTCAGATGAAAACAAATGAAGAAAGGAATAGAAGGATGGAGATAAACAATGTACTTCTTCTGACTCCACAGAGGGCTAATGTTCACATTAATGTATAGAGTTACAGGGTCTAGACACATACATTTATAAAGTAGGCCTGCACAATCAGAGAATCCAGTCTGTTTAATTGTTTGGTATTCATCACTTTGTCAGTAAGCGACTCGTTAAACCTAATATGCGCTGTTTTTCTGTTCCCCCGAGGTTTAAACATTTATTATGAAAACAAAGTCGCTTTTTTTTTTTTTACGAGGCGGCCTTGCTTTCCTATCACAGGAGCGCCTCTTTCATTGAACTGAAGGTAATCAAATTAACTGAGCTTGCCGTGACTGCGAAGGCTCGTCATCTGCTCACCTCTGCTTTACTTACTTATGTTTTCTGCAGGGACTTTGACAATGGCAGGTTCCATTAGGTTGTCAGCGAGGACAAAAGCGCCTTCTTCCAGAGTGTCCAGTAACATGGTGGCTGCGTGGGTTTGCTCTGTGCTGTTCATGTCCTGCCAGGACTTCAGGGCCTCTGGGCGCAGAAGGTTGTCGACCGTGTCCACTATGGCCTGTGTCAAACCACACAACGCAGACAAACAAACAAATAAAAAGGCAAAAAGGTTTGAGCCACTCAGAAACAATCATTTGTTTGCAAGCATAAGCAGCAACGTGCAGACACAATGAATGAATTAATGAATGAACTGCACAACCAAATACAAACCATTTATGTATTTTTTTTTTTATTGTTAACAAAACTAACAAAATCTACTGAATCAGGAAAGTAGTGTAATGACCATGAAGGCAGAGGGAGATGAACAGGTGCATCACTGATGATGGGGATTCAGTGTCTTTTTTCAAGGACGATGCAGTTTGAGCTGCGGCGCGCTGAGACTATCGGGCCCGCCTGATAACAGGATATTAAGAGATGGCCTGATGAAAGTACCAAAGGCTGTTCTCAATTAAAATTTTTCTAATTGCAGATCTCATTGTACAACTGTACAATCATTCATTAAGTCACCCTGCAAAAAGCACAAAAAAAAGGTCAGGGAAATGTGAGCGATATGTCAAACTGTTAAGACTCTATCCTGACTGCAACCCCCCCACCCCCGCGCGCGCCTCAAGGTTCAGGGAAGACGGGGTATAAATGTGGAATGAGGTCCAGACAATGCAAGGTAATTTCAGGAAATGATCAAATCAATGTTTCTAATCAGGCGATCGATGCCAGTGACGTCTGGTGGAAGGGGTGGGGTGGGCCGGGGGGCGGGGCAGCTAATGCGATGTTGTGTCAAGTATGGCGGATGTCAGATACTGCTGATTTGACAAGCCCTGTGCCAGATCCTCTCATGCTGCCATTAGTCCAATAAATGTTGTAATTTACATCGACACGAGTTCTCCGACAGTGTCACCATCCCCAGATTCAAATACAGCGATTGTGGCATTAGAAAGTAAAAGGACTATGTGACATGAGAGGATGTGGGGAATTACATGTTTTATCTATTGTGTTTATTTATTTATTTATTTCTTGCTTTCTGCACTTGTCTGTGGACTAGCTAATTAGCCTGATCCATTTTAATTCCCTCCCAAAGGAGAAATCTCAAATGAGGGGGTAGAAGTTGGGGACAGGTAGAGGACAGTGATGTCCCTGGTACCCAAAGAAGAATAAACGAGACCAAAACATTTTGAATTGCAAGCCTTAGGGGGGAAAAAACAGGAAAGATAAAAAATATATATCTTGTTTGGCCTGCAGCAATCCCATTAGCCAGACATAGCTACAGATCTGAACCTTATTAAATAATAAAAAAAAGATCTAAAACCTGTGTCCTTGTGCAACAACAACCACTGCTTTTACCTTACATGCAGTGAAAGGTCAGGTGAAGACCTCGGTTAGTGAAAAAAAATGCATCTGGAAGGGTGAATTCAGGAGTGTTGTTGTAGCGAGCTCTCACAAAAAGCCAAAACACATTCAACAAAGCAGTACGTCCTCCATCAGATGAATAATGAGGGACGTACAAACAGGATGTTTGCTTGAGTTGTGGTGTTTTGCATCCAGGCGTGCATAGAGAATGCAGAATGAATGACAAAATACATCATATTGTAGCTGTGAAAGCATAAGGGAGAAAGCAACACAGAGAGACATTGAAAAAAATAAAAATAAAAAATAAAAAAGAGCCACATCACTAATTGGAGAGACCGTCTCTTTGTCTTAGGGCTCTTTGAAGGCAGCTGTGGCTGTGTGGCGAGCAGTTACTGAGAAAAGCAGAGAGCACAGGGGAGGAGGGAATACATGACGGTGCATAAGGTGCATGCTGCTGGGCTTGGGCTGGACGCATACGGGTGTGTAGGAAGAGATGCAACAGCAGCAAGCAGAGTGGACAGAAGCATTGCTTCAGTACCTTCATGTATGCTCTGCATGTCCTTTCTCGCTTTTGAAGCTTGGTTTTTTTTTGTATTAGAAAAGGAGAAAAACAGATTAAAAAATAGAGACAGGTAATTTGCATACGTTTATAAGTTGTGTGCCAGATGTAAAAACTCAAATACAGTAAATGATCCGACTAGGGACTTGTGGCTGTGGATAATACCCATGACATGCCGTGTTTTCTTTTCCCACTACATACAAAGCCATATTATGGCCACTGCAATTAATTACAATTACTGCCATGAAATATAGATACTTGCTACATGTCAGGAATTTAAGTCATTAAAACAGCTATTCTGTTTTTGTTAAATTAAATCAACAACCTCTCTTCCGTTAATTTTAAGTCCAAGCAGCTTCCGTGAAATGGAATAACGTAATGTGATTCATAACTTGTTTAATGAAGGTATCTTGTCAATGATGATCCAAAGTCATGTGAACTCTGGAGTACTTCAGAAAAAAATAATTGATTTAAAGAAACAAACAAAGATGGATTGACTGTGTTCCTGCTGGCATTGCTTTCTGGTGGTTGTCACTACCTTATTGAAGCTCCGTCCTGGAGAATCCTTCTCACTGGGTCTGAGCTCCTGCAACTGAGCATCCAGGATGTCCACCAGCTGCTCCATGAGGCGCACTGAGGAACTAACATCCCCAGCAAAGATAGGGCCTTTCGTGTGCCTGGCTAACTCGTTGGCCAAGTTAGCCGCATTTTCACCGCTGCGGATCTGCAGGATGAGAGAGTGGGTGTTTGGTGACAAAGTAGAGCAGAAGGACTTTTCTTGGGGTTTCTTTTCAGCCCTGTTTCCAGAACCAACACATCAATGAGCCCTTGCAAAAGCGGCTAATTTAATATCACAAACACGAGTCCTTCTTCAAAGGCTTTGCTCAGTTCATCTCGTTCTCAGAGTCATAACTGAGCACCAAGACGCTGGAGAATGCTGACAATTTCAGAGTGACTTTTCACCAGTAAAATATTTTCTGTTTTGGATCCAAAAGAGATGAACAAGCAGATCTATAATGTTTACCCTAACCCCAACCCATTTTTTCTTTTTTTTTGTTTTTTGCATCAGAAAACAAACATTTGATTGCTTCTCAACTCTTATGCAGTTTGTAGAGTATTTCTGAACACAACCACATACGGCAGATCAGTCCTCTTTTTCAGATCACAGGTTCTGTTCTCAGGTTAATCTGACCCACATTTGTTGTCACCTGTTCAGTGGTGCTAAGACTAACTCGGAGTGGCTCCAGTGTTTTAAATGAACACATCTGAAGAAGAACCGTGAGGTGAAGCTCAAACAACACAAACCTTCTGGGCCACTTGGTTGACCCAGTGGGAGGTGCAGTTGCTGAGATCAGGGCCTTTTGGGTGCCAGTCCCCGGTGGAAAGAACACATAAATAAGAGGCTGTGCCTGGCAGGGAAAACAAGGAAAGAATAGTCAAGATCCATCAAGTCAAACCATTTTCTTTTTCTTATCATCAGGCCATTAACAGGACAAAAAAGGACCAGAGCAGAGAGGAAATAAATAAACTGTACTGTATGTACACAGGCATTTAAAATTCATAAATGTAAAGGGTACATAAATTGTGTGCAAAGATATACTATTCAGGACATATTTTTTTTCCTTTTTCATTTGGTTTCCCACTGAGAAAATTGTGGACAATTTACACTGAAATTGTTGAATCCAGCAAACTCCAAACACCAATCACCAGTTTCATTCACGTAAAAATTGTCTGGAGATATTTTGGAATACCTCGTCTGTTTTTGCTATGAAGTGGCAGCAATTTTTTTATTTTTTTTTCCTCTCCTAATCAGCTCCTTGTCTGATGAAGTCTGAGCACGATTTCGCAAACAATCGAAAAAGGAATGAATGTCTCCATGCGCGCTTGAGGGGAAACAAGTCAGCCTGCTTCTCTCCAACACAACCGTCACACATTGCTTAATCAAGTTTCATCGAGTTACACAGCTAAAATCAACACCATAATAAATTGTTTTCATTGATTCCCTGACACAAGTGCTCTTTGTAGATAAAAATATCCTGCTATGTGAGAATATCAGTCAGATCTAACAAACTCAGGGATGTTCTCCTGAGATGCTTGGGGTCATATTAAACACAGCGAGCACATGGCCCTGAGGTGAGCAGCCCTGTTTACCTCGCGTTCCCTTTGGACAAGGTCGCTCCACAAGCATGCCCCTCTGGGTCTGAGGCCACATTATGTCTCTTCTCTCAGTGGCTTTGCAGAAGCGCTCAGGTAAAGGGAAGGACTCCAGGGGAGGAGGAGACGTAGTCTGTGGAATCATCGGAGGTTGCTTGGGCGCTCCCCCGCTGCCCACTTTGAGCCCTGTTGTGGTAGTATTGGCCACACCCCAGCGGCCTGTGGTCGTCGTAGCAACAGTTGTAGTTCTCTGAGACGGAGTGGATGTGGGGACTTCCGACAGCGTAGGGGCTGTTTAAACAGAGCGGGTAAAAGAAGGATTATAATTTGATGGAGCCCTGACATGTCATGTGTGCAGCTCAGTGAAGAAAACATCATCGCTGCCATGATTTATGGCATCTGCTTCTCAGCGGCCCACATGCAGCTTATAAACACACAATGCAGCTCTGTGAATAAAAATAACAACCCAATGCTACGATTACTTGTGGTTTTTCAGTGGGGTCAGCTCATTAGCGTCGTAGCCCCTGTCGCGCATAATATTATACATTTTTTGAGAATAAAAAAGCAGGGTGTGAAAGCTTGACCCATCTGATGAGTTGATGTCCTGTCTTACTAACCCATAAGATTTATTCCCTTAAAAATAGCTTCAGTCCTGTGCTTCTGTATCCAAATGCCATTTTTTTTTGTAAATTGCTGCTAAGTACTTGATGCAACAAGTGTATTTGCTTTCCCTTTGACTCAAGCTTATCTAAGGCGCTAAGTCTGAAGCTAACAAGATGATAATTACAGTAACATCCTCACGGCTGACAATCATCGTTACCTGGGAGATTTTGTGGCACAGCTGATTAAATTTTACTAGAGCAGCACAGGCCTGTATGTATAGCCACGGTGCCAGAACATTCATTTTACAGTTGTTTCTCCCGACAACTCATACTCTGATAAAGCAGGTGTGTCGTAACTCATGCAATGCCCCGGGCAGAAATAATATGTCTCAGTCCTGGAAACGGAGAAAATAGTACACTCCTTACATTTAACATGAGCTGCTAAGCAAAAACTATGAGGCAATTTTTCATGAGATATTCTACGGGAGTGTGAATAACACTGTAATTACATTTCATATAAGTAAAACATGAGGGAGTTTCATAGATGAAGTCCTGAGGAAAATACTTTTTGGTATGAATTCACTCCACACCAACAAATGCCAAAAAAACAAACCATAACTCCTCTCAAAAATGTACTTGGGTGAATTTAAAAGGATGAGCTACATCAGTCAAAGGAGCTCTGATTGGAATGCGATGTGCATAGTGAATCTAATCGCGTTTGAGTACTTTGATTTCCTCCATTAGGCTGCCTGTAGAGCATGCAGAGAATGTGAAGAGGTGCTGTTACACTGCTTGAGTGGGGCACACTACAGTCGTTCTCTGCAGCACGACCAGCGGCGAAAACATAGAAGGGAGAAAGATCAACAGATAGAGAGAGACGGGAGGGATTCAGAGGGAGATGTGGGACTTGGGAGGCAGAAAGGGGAGGCTGTAGAAAATACAGGCACAAAAGAGGATGATGACAGAAACATTCAGAAACAATGGGGCCAAACTAAGGAGCAAGAGGACAGTTTCTGTCTTCCAATGGATAGGAGGAGAGGCTGGTAGACCCCAGGCGACAACACCTCCATATCTGTTGCCTACATTGGATAATGGCTCTGGCTGATAGCAACCTCCAGCCAACCCCCAATACACACACACACATGCACACACACGACCACTACTATCACAGTGTGGATGAAAGGCTTCAGCACATTTGAGCTGAAGGGAAATCGCCTTTGAGGCTGGCTGCTACCTGTGGAGAATTAGGCTCTATTGACCAGAGGAGATGACTCTGTGTGCTCCCTCCTGTTGTAGCCAAGAGAATTACACACACACACACACACACACACACACACACACACACACACACACACACACACACACACACACACACACGCACACACGCGCGTGCTGGTGGCATCATGGTGTACACAGCTGACTGTCTGTTTTGACACCGCTGAAGGCAGGGTTGGCTGGGTGGCTTCACCTCTCTTGTTTCCTCGCCTTTAACTTAACACAGTTAAAAGTCTCGGCTGACAGGACAACAAATCACAAAGGTGAACGTTATATCCCCCCCACGTATATGTACAATCCTTTTGCAAATTTATGAGTTAATTTGAGTGGTTTCTGTGGCAATGAATGTGGGTCAACATAAGGCATAAATCATTATTACTGCTTCTTTTAAACATCTGGGTTAAAGTTGCTTGGCAAGTGTCCAGATGACTCCCAAGAAACTGTGGGCCCCTTTAAAGGTTTCTCATTCCCTAAGATAAGATCTCAGTCTCCATGGGTGGGTGGAGGAGAATCCAGACTGGAATAAAAATGAATCTTCCTTTGGGAGTATGGCTTAAAATAAATGGCTGACAACTACGGCCAATAAATCAAAGACGGGTCTACTGTAATGTAAAAACATTTCTACAAGCACGTCAACGAACAACTGAATCTCGTCTACACTCTCATCAACACACCGGCTTGTCATGGCTCATTGATACTTTATTGTTCCTGTACGAGTAGCAAAACTGGACAGACAATTCATGTTAAACTGATATATTATGGGACTAAAACTAATGGGTTTGGCTTGCTTTTGAAAAAAAAAGACTTTCCTGGCTGAAGATGCTTGAATTGCATGAAATAGGCAAAAACAAAAAGAAGAAAGGAGCTATGCTGGCATTGCTAAAAATACCTGCTCTGGCTCCATATTGTCACCAATTACAGCTGTGTTTTAAAGGGCTTCATTAATGGTAAGTATTATGAGAACACATTATATGAAAAGGGCTAAAATAATCCTGTTGGGGGTTTTCATGTCATGTTTATGATGCAAAGTAATCCTCTTTCGTGTGTGAAAAAGAGGCTAATGTGAACGTAGGCTGTACTTGCCTGTGTTATTTATGTGTAAACAATGCAGCCTGTCTGACCACCGCTGTCTCGTGTGCGTGGCATGTCAGCCCATAATCCTACCAGCAACACAATAATCGTATTACCTTTATGCCATAGCTTGGTTTAATTTAATCCAATGAAAGCTGGGCCGAATTAACCCAAAGTATTCAAATGGCCACTCCTCTCAGGTAGTGACTTCCTCACAGAGATGCCTATGTGGAAAGGTTTATAATAAGTGAGTATCGATCCGTCGGTAATGCCTCAGCAGCCTCTTCCATACTTTTTTTGATTCATAAAGTTAACCAAACGTTTCTGTTTTCTACCGTGGTGATCCACATCGTACGCTGCCATCGTACGCTGCCATCCCTGTTCAATATCTTTTGGTAGTCAAAAGAAGCAGATTTCATATTTGGGAACCAGAGCAGGCTCCTTGATTATTACTTCTCTTCTGCACTCAGCCCAAGGGGAAGCTTCAATTAGCTGTCACAGAGTGTGTGAATGCACGAACTGATATTCTCCAAAGCACTGCCGAAAGACAGGTATTCATAACCTCTTTCTTTGATATATCGCCCACACGATGTTGCACTTCCCAGTCGTTCTGTTATTACCACTGGGGGTATAGGTCTAGGATTGATGATGCACTTCGAGACAGGAATCAAGGAGAGGACCGTGGCTTTGTCGAGTACTGTTGGGGCATATGGATACATAACAGTAAGAACTTAGGAGCACACGCACACACAACAGTCCCACTCACATGGAGCTGAGATGAGACTTTACCAGGATTGAGTATTCATGTCAGGGTGACAAATGGAAAGTGACAGAGTGTGTGTCTGTTATATTATGTTTAATGGCTTCACTTTCAGTAGACACTGCACGGTTGTTCATCAGGATAATGTTTCACACACATTATCAGGTGCTGTTTATCTTGTGACGGAGAAGGTAATGGTAAGGGAACACACATTTGGGATTTGTTTCAGATAATTTGCCGCATAAAAAGTTAAAAGAATGACTTGATCTCCCTCATGCCCCCCCTCTCCCCTACTCTATTGTGGAATAATCTCTTGATGATGAGAGTCAAGGCTTCTTAGGAGATTTATTTCCTTGTTCACATCTTCGTCGAGAGAATCGCTTTTTGCTCAGGTAAAAGACGTGAGCCTTTTGTACACTCAAACGTGGGTCCCTTAGTGGTAATCGCACCCTAATGGAGGAGAAAAAGCAAAAGTTAACGAGCTAATGGACCTGAGACAATTCAAAGTCTGTCTCTGCCTTCGAAAGGTGGACCTGGAGAATCAAGTGAAGAGAAGATAAATTAATAACCAATCCACTTTCAGCTCCTTCGACACAGAGCACAGGTTAATGGAAATAAGGTGTTGAACCGTTACTGCCGCGGAAACGCCTCGGTTTCAGACATACATCTAACTCAGAACCCTAAGGATGTGCTCTTGCATAGAGGTTTACATGGAAATGGAGCTATTCTTCAGTAAGAAGTAGGGATGATTTATAACACGTTTGTGATACATTTCGATATCTACCAATAATAACAATAACACACAAAGGAAATTGGATTACACGTCTTTCAACGCTGCGTTTGCAGCTGCGGACGGGAACATGGCGTGTGATTGCCTGCGTATCAGCAGTAAATATGAGGAAAGCTGAGAGAAAATTCACACGATTTCCCATGAGTCATGTGCTTGTGAAGTGTATTCAGTATACATTGATGTCTAAGGGAACAGAACCAAATAGCTGGATTATGTTATTTACCACTGTCTCCAATATTTCCCTCTGCCACAGTACAAATGCATTGTTTCATGCGGACAGAGGCAGCCAGCACACTTCACTCACTCCAACGGGACCACAAACATAGGCGTAAACACATCTAAGCACTCATATACAACTCCATGCACAAAAGGACACAGAAGAACAGGAAACATAAACAGCAGCTCGCCAGACTACTGCTGCTTATTTTGTTCCTCTCCTTGCAGCGTTCTGTACTTATACGTGCCTCAAATTTCGAGCGTTAACTCTAAGTGTGCCAGGCAGACTGATATGGGATGCCGTGCACACGAGAGGGTGGTCCCTCGCTTTTTGGCACAGAGTTCTGAGGAGTTGTACTGTATGCACACATAAACACACAGAAAAACACATTCGCACTGATTAGAGGAACAGAGACCGTTAGATACATAGTGATCGGGCTGTGTGAAATAAATCTCTTCAAAGACGAGTGTCAGGCAGTGATGAGGGACTATTGTGAAGTCTGAGTAATAATTCTTTTTAATACGCCTTGTTTCACAGTCTGAGTGTAATAAAACAAGAGCCTGTGGGTCCCCATGGCTATAAGACGCAGCGTAACCACAACCACCCCCCCTCCTCTCTTTTTCTATGTAAAACAACTCATTGTATCTTTCTAAATTGCAGTCTGAGGTTTGCTGTGCCACACGTGCTTGTTCATCGTCAGTGCTAGTAATAGTAGTAGATATCAGCTGGCCACATTGTGTACAGGGGTAAAACTAAAGCAGCGGAGACATTTCAACAACGGCGATATCTCGCAGTTTGGGATTATGAGAAAATAAGAAAAACATTATATGTTGAGGTGTTTTGGGGGATATGGGGGAAATGGCTTTCCTTATCTGATTAGAGCAAATGGCTGCAGTATCTTACACTGCAACAGCAAAGATCATGATCAGATTTCAGAAGAAATCTGACCTCGTGTGATGAATAGACTTCATTGGCAAAAAACACTCAACGGTTAGGTTTTATGCCACAGTTTGTTATCAGAAAGACTGAGACAGCAAATCCTCTATGGCAGATTCTTTGATCAACACAGATAGATTTGCTCTTGTATTTTAACCAAGAGTTGGAACAGTGTCGTGACGGAGACAGAATAACTAAATGTGCGTTCAATATTTATATGCAAGGAATAATGAATGGCAGCTGGGACAAAGGGCCATCTCACAACCCTATAAAGTCCTACCAGAGTAAAATTCCCTCCCATTTTACACAATATACTGCTCAGAATATCTATGAGCCAAGCACAGATTCTTAGATTTATGGACATTTAAGATAATATAATAATGAAATTATATAATAATGAAATTATAAATAATGAAGCTAAATGAATTTAACCTGGCTTAACCATGTTGCCGATAAGTCTTAGGAGGGGTCATATATTTACATGCATCCTAAAATATAGCCACCTATGATGCTTGATTACATTCCATCTCGTCGACCATGGGCACTTATTGTTATTCTTATATAAATGATTGTGATCCTGACAGGAAATAAGGTCAATAAGCAACAGCTTACACTAAGAGAGGTAGTTGGAGCAATCCCACTTGAAATATATGTAGTTTCACTAAGAGGAGAGTCGTGATGTTTTCTAAAAAAAGGTTATATAAAACAGTTCCATCATTCAAAACGTCATTTCTGGAGGTCATCTGTGGCCTGTTGTGTTTGTAGCTTTCCAGGATGCTGAGCTCAGGATTTAATTAAATCCAATCATTTAGTGTACAAATCTTCTGAATAGGTTTAAGCAGTTTGGCCAAGGCTTTAGCCTGAATTTAGGAGAGAGGTCAAACATGTCCATAATTGTTGAGACATACCTAGAATGAATCGCAAATGTCTAGATAGGAGGTACTGTCACTCATGGGAGAGAAAAACTGAATCTGCTGGATAGGTGATGAAGGAAGGAATGAACGTGATGGAAGTAGGCAAAGAAAGAAACCACAGCATCAAAAATAAGACAGAAGTAGGGGTAAGCAAAAACAAAAAGGATGATTTTACACATCGATAACCTCTCGTTTCAGACCGCTGTGTCCGCTTGGGCAGCTGACAGAGTGCTGGGGAGAGGGAGGATTGTTGTTCAGGAAAACAAACAAATTGGCCATTCCTAACACCTCCTGATTCTTGCCCCCGTACCACTGGTGAGCATGTTGAAGAAACAAGCACTCAGCACATCAAATGGTTGTAGCCTCTTTCACTCAATAGTTGCACCATATTGGCATAAAGAAAAAAAAAGAGACACCCATGTTAAGCTGCCAGTGTTCCCTTTTGTGATGTAAAGACACCAAGCAGAGGTGGCACACAGCTAGCCAGCGTCCTGAACTGAGCCAAGTTGTATCTCAGTGAATAGATACGGCGGTGGTGTATGTATTTTTAAACCCTTGTGTGTGGGATTAGGACAGACGTTTGTATATTTGTTTTTTCTTAAACAAACAGTGACAAATAAGAGGGGAATTTATGGAAACTCCACAAAAGATGGAAGCAGCCAAAATGGTGCCATCATTCGGTTTGCGCAGAACTGAAAGCTTACCAATTCGGCTGTTTTTTGTTTTGCTTTTTTAACTTTTTCTCGTTTGTTTTTAACTTAACTTTAATGCCAACTCTTTGGAAAATAACTATTATGACCTCTTATCACTGTACATAAAACATTTTCAGCGTGTGGTGGCGCGATTAAAAAGAAAAAGAAAAAAAAACAGTTTAAATTACTTTGATATTGGTGCCAATTTCAAGTGTTAGTTGCTGTTTGCTTTGAAAGCATCCGTAACCAATTTCTCATTTTCATCATTTCTGCTCTAAGTGTGCTGTGCAGAAGTTGACCTCTCTGTAAGTACTGCAGAAGATGGGGATGAATCTTTGTGGTGCTTATTAGAGAGATGTATATTCATCAGACTGTAAGAGGTAAGCTCTCCAGGGTAACTGCGTATGCATATGAGTCACATGCATCTGTAACCGCTGAACATTTTTGCATTGAAAAGCACTTTTGTCCCACTTTAACTATGGGAGCATTTGACCACATGCAGCGTTTTGTGAGATAATTGGCAAGTCACATCAGACAACTGCCGCTTTAATTCCTAAAAAAAAGAGGTCATTGCCTTTGTTCTAATAACCACTTCACATATGTATTCATGTACTCTCTAGCCTATATATGGCTGAATAATGAATTTAAAATCTCATCTAAAAGTTCCATTTTAAATGCATTTCAATTGTAATCATCTCAGTTACAAGATGTGACAAAGGAATAAGTCATTTTATAAGCTCCAATATGCCAGAAGGAAAACATGTACAAATCCATGGCTAAATGAGTGGATTATGGGCTGGTTGGTCAAAGCCAAGAGAAGGACTTACTGACCCATTTAATGTCCACTTCCACAGGAGCTGCGTGTTGGATGTGACCCCATCCACTCCCACATAATCCTACAAGAGATGATCTTGTCTCGACACGAGGAACGTTATTGGAGTTGACAAGAACCCAACTGTCTGTCGCACATGCTTTTAATATCTCTCTGATGCTATGCATTCTATGACGAAGCAAATCCAGTGACTGAGCTGTTTGTGAAGTCGAGAAATACGGCGGAAGACGAAGTAAGAATTGGAGTATACATTAGCAAATGCATAGAGCATGAATGTCTCTCCCAACAACTGTGCCACAGACTCGTCCTCTGTGTGAGCTTGGGAATTCCCTTGAAGAAAAATATGGAGATAAAAGATTGAAAAGCTGTGGATTTTTTTCTTCTCCAGAGACAAACATAATTAACATAGTTCTTGCATCTCCATGACATGTATCCCTTCTTTTCCGAAATAAAGACCAAAAGCTTTCAAGTATATTGTTTTTTGGATTGTTTTTGTGACTGTTGACTGTGGAGCTTTTTCTTTCTACAACTATATATCTCTGTAGATTACTGGTAATAGCTATTTAAAATCTTGTGCACTCTGGTTGCAAAGAGTTGTTGGTGTTGTGAGTACTTTTCATCTTGCTGGATATTGTTTGTACTTTCAAATAATGTATAGGTTCTCATATTTTATTTTCACATTTTCAGGTATCAATATTTAAAATGGAGATGAATAAAGGGTCTGCCGGTCTGGCTCTGTTGTAAACGTAGTGCTTTTGAATTTGCATGTGAGCTAAGCTTCCGTTTGTGCTTGAGATGATTTGAGTTTGAGTAACACTGAAATGCTCTTTTCATTCTTTGTTTTTTTTTTTCTTTTCTTGTAATGCTCAGAATGCATTCAAGTTTTACCACAAAAGCATTCAATAGCTTATTTCAGTGCCTGGTGAAGCAGGCAAAGAAACGGGCATCAAGACATCAAAGAGACGACGTCCTGTGACAGCTAGAAAAAAGTGCCATCATTTAAGTGTCAACATCACCCATGTGGGAGGACAAGTTTATTGACATCTTGATGATCAACCTGGACCATTTTCCCTTGCTCTCATCGACTTCAACTCAACATACATTAGTCAGCAGCAGGGCCTGACTCAAGTCTCATTTGTCAAGAACAGAGAACAGATTCCTTGTTGGTGTTAAAATAAAAATGTGTGCCTCAAGAAACAAATACAGTACGTCTTGCAGAGTATGTTTCCAAACATACTCAACAGGAAGGGAAGTGAGTTCTTTTGGATGCCTTGGAGGTTTTACTGTGTGGTTTGACTATTTTCAATGCACTCAGACATAATGCACAGAAAAATCTGGACTGCAATGTTTTTTCATGGCAGATTCTTTAAAAGCATCTGTCGGTGATCTGTGTCCATTCAGCAGTGAACAAATCAATTAAGCATACAGCCTATTTGCACACAGATGATTCCATATCTGCTAAAAACAGAGGCTGATGTTTGACTGTGTGATACTCCATTTGCAGTTTATGGAATCAAAATATGATGATCCCTTTTACAGCTGCTGTTTATGCACATCAGCCAAGAAAATTGGTGTACTGTGTGTATTGTAGTACATTTTTTTGGATGCAGTTATCATAATAAATTAATTTTGCTGGTCATTTATTTGAAACTTTTCAAATTTGTGAATATGTATTTGTAAAATTCAAATACCTAATCTCTAGCATTCCCTGGTATCTCTCACACCTGTTTTGAAGGAACATCCAACACTCAGAGGGTAAATAATTATGTTCATGAGGCTTGCACTTAACCCTATGTATTTTAATCCTGCTTTGCAGCCTGGTCTTTGTCAGAATAAGGCTTGTCTTATCATGTCTAGACTGATGCAGTTCCACTGGCTGAACCCAATTTAGCAGCCCTAGCCCTTGTATCACCAATACCAAGGTGGACGACTGAAAAAGATTCATAAATACTGAGCTCTTGGATAATCTGTGGAAAAGTTGCTTGACCTTTGTGGCTCATCCCTGACTGTGATGAGTGTTACCAGGACATAGGACTGTTGGTGAGGAGGGGATTAAGATAATTACTGTTATTATATTCTCAGTGCAAGGGCTATCTCAAGCCAAGGCTAGCCTCTGCTCCGCTCTTGAGAGTTAAATTAAAAACAAAAGCAGCTGATGTGACCCTGGATGATTGATCCTTCTCCTATGTGTATACCCTTTTTTCTTTGGTGGAACCTTGAATCCTTATATGTTGCATTCAGAGTGTGAAATGTTTTTCTTCTTTTTCCAATCGTTGATGGACGATTGGAGTTTGAACTTCACTTGGGGAATGATCTAACCTTGCCCTAGGTCAGACTTTGCACCTGTCCAGGCATGTATGTTTTCAGAAGTAAGAGTCAGTGTATATCTCGCTCTCCCTCTCCCTCACTGTATAACTCTGTTTTTCCTCGTCTCACTGGCTCTGGAAAAAAGAAAATGTGAGCAATGGGCCTTGCAGCTTCAGAACCAGGGATTGAAGGGAAGCAGGGATAGTAAACCACTTCAAATCCCATAGTTACTGATCCCTTATGTTGTGGTAACCGGCTTTAGGGTGTTGTTTGCTACAGAAACCTGTTCATTTCAGCCTCCAAGATGCTTTTCTACAGTCCAAAGCTTCCCATAACATATTTGGCCCATATGAGATTTCAAATAAAAAAAATCAGTCAGCAGTTACTCCTGACACATAGATGGAAAATACTAAGTGAACATCACAGTGCAATCGTCAGGAACTACAGTCACCATCTCTGCAAGAAAGTTTAACATTGTTGTCTGTAGAAGAAATGCATGTGCAATCTTACCACGTGCTGGATCAGGTGGACCAAACTCCAGGTTGTATCTCAGGACATAAAAGTTATTCCATACATAAAGCTGGTTATCTCGGGGATTATAATCCACAGCTGCAATGTACTGGTACTGGTTGGGAAAGTGGATATCAACGTATTCCCCATGGTTTTGTTTGGTATTGTAAATGTAATCTATCAGGCTCTTGCTGACCTCGCTTTCATTGTCTTCATAAGTGGAGCGGACCACATACAGTACTCCACAAACCATGAAGGCATTGGAGGCTGAGCGCTTGTCATAGGCCGTTTCCCAGGTGGCCTCAAATCGTAGGGTGTAAGGGTTCAACTGGCTGATTACCATCATGCCGTTGTTCTGCTCTGTGGCGTAGATCACCCACAACCCGTTCTCATCCACTGCCAGGTCAATGTCTGTTTTACCTCCCCACTTGTAAGGGGACGTGTCATGGTAGTTGGCGCTATTGATGATCGCTTCGCCGCTTTTTATTCGAGTTCGCAGGTCAAACTTCACAATGTTGCGCGTACGCTCCTTGTTGAAAAATACAGCACCGTCGTAGACCACAAATCCAGTCCCATCCACCCGGTGAGGCAACTTGTAAGTGATGGTTTGCCGGGCGTTTTGGAAGTCATCCAGGGAGGAGTACTCAATCAGAGTGTCTGTCCTATAAGGAGTCCAAGGCATGAAGTAGATTTTGTCGCCAGCTTGAAGTGGGTCTTTGCACCAGGCTCCAGCTTGTTGCTCCGCTTCAAATAGAAAGGAAGGTTCACCGACAGCTTTCAGAGTCCCCGGACAAAGAAAAACTAGTAATGGGAAAAGAGTAGAATGAGAAACAGACAAAGGTTAATATGTGAAACATAAAACTGTGAAATGTATTACCGATGTAATCCCTAGCGTCTTCATTTTGTTTTACAGGTTGTCCAATAAAAGTGAGAACAAACACATATCAAAGAGTGGCCGAAACACAGCTAACAGCTATAGCCAATATTCACAAGCAATATAAGGATTTTGGTTTTGTGCATAGAAAGAAAATAAGAAATAGAGAAGTTATTAAGCATTCTGTATAAATATATAAACTAGTCTGAAAAGAAAAGAAGATTGGCCTCATAGACATTAACAGTTGAGAAAAAAAACAAAGAAGAGGAAACGGAAAAAATTAAATTAAATAATTGAATAAATACTTAAAAAAACTTAATGAAACAATTGGTCCTGTAAACAAAAAAAATGCAGCCAACTAAAGTAACTTGGCAACAGACAGAAGAGATTATGAGAGAGGAGGAGTCAGCAGAGTCTGCAAAATGTGTATTCTTAGATGTGTTTCAGTTACACCACCTTGTCTACGCTATATACCTGAGAGGTTTGTCACTACAAAGTGGTGCAAATGTTACAACCATTCAAATTTAGGAATACTTTCAGTGAGGTTCTCTTGAGGTGTTTTTGGTTGTTGGTCTGAGGTATAAGAGGTATAGGAATCAACAGAGAAAAGAGAAGCAAGTGATCAGATGAGAATAATGGGGGAGAGAGTGAGGAAAGGGGGCTGACAGAAGAAAAGACAGTAGAAAGCAATAGCTTGAAAAGAGGGCCAAGAAACATTGTTACCATGGCATGCTATGGGGAAGGGTTTGGAAGCCAAGCAATATGAGATTCTGCTGAGTAGCAAAAGCACCCAGGAAGAATGAGAAGAGGATGTCCCTATGGACCGCAGCCAATACACCCCCATTTAGATCTTTCGGCTGCTTGTGGTGTCTTTTTTATGGCCAGCCTTACTTTCCTTGTAGATCTACACTGGCTGTTAATGTTAGATTAGGGGTGTTCTGAAAGAGACGTCTGCAATGTGTTTGTAGAGGCCACCATGGGAAAATAGGTAATTTACAACCAGATGCCACAAAACAAGGAGCTAGGGTTTGGATCGTGTCTGTTATTTACCTTTTTGCTCCACTTCTATTTTAAGCGTTGGAAGAGAGAATGAAAGGGGTGCAAGGGAAAAAAAGAGATTAATATGAATTAACTGTCATCGCTATGATCACATATGCAGCATCATGTTATGAAACATGGAAAAAGACGGGTACACCTATTAAAGCAGGAAAGTTGTGAGAAAGATGCACAGCCATTGAAGTCCTGTAGTAGAAATGGGGTTAGATTAGCACATGAAAAATGCTCAGAGCACAACCAAGATCATGACAAATTGTCCCTATTGATTTAAAATGCTGTGGTGGATGGATTTCTTTTTCCACTTACTGCAGTGTCTGAGTATATACTATCACCGATGGCAACTCAGGTTTGGTTCAGTGTCTGATGTCCATAATTAAATGGCATTTAACTTTTGCTTATAAAACCATCTCGGTGATCCTTTTTGTAGGATAAAATATATACTGAAAAAAATGACTAGGTTAAGGTTAAGATGGAATTTATTTGTTACCGATGAGTGCTTTATATGAATGTTATGAGCTAAAATTGTCAAGCAGAAGTAAAACAACACTTTAGTCTTTATAATCCACCCACCATTAACACATTTTTTTAAAGGCCAAAGACAGTTGGCATATCAAAGGAAAAACCAGAATATGTGAAAAAACAAAGCAAATGGAGAGTCTCTCACGCAGGTGGACCGCACAGTAGCCGGTAATCTCATCTGACTCTGATTTTGTATGAGATGGTGTGAGTAAAAGAAATTGAGAACATTTAGTTTTTAAGGAGAAATGGGAACAGTTACAACTGCTCAGTTTCCTGGAGTATCAAATAAGAACCCTGACTCTAAAATAATCTGCATTTAGGTCTATGAGAAAAACATCAATAAAAAGTGTTGACAACACGCGTATAATGTCAGAGTTTATAACTGTGCATTAGGGAGATATGTAAGGACAAACAGAAGAGATGATCTTCCTCAGGTTACAGAGAATGTCACAGAAGAACTTAATTGGACTGTGTCAGCAAGAGCAGTCCATATTACAGCAGGACGGTAGCGCTTTACCTCCTCGCTGCAAACATAAATGTATTGGGAAAGTGTTCTATTACCTATTAGACAATTAAATATTCCCATCTTTGATAGTCTACACCAGAAATACTAGTCGCTTAAATCAGATATCAATATTTGTTTAACGTACATGAGCAGTTACTGTTTGCTGTAAAATCTGTAACCATAAAATTAATCTAATGTATTCTGATAGTATTTTTAATTTAGACCATTAAAATAAGGTTGAATGTGGCTTTATGCTTTACTTGAGTAGTCAATACCACATAGAGACAGACATTTGGATGTTTAACTGCAAAGAGCAAGGCTGCTTATACTTGCACTGCTTCCTTAAGCCACACTTGGCAAACCAATCTCACCACATTTGCCCGCAGACACTGTGATCCCTTAATCTTATCGATTAAATTGTGCTCAATTTTGATAGAGTGTGTTCTCCCTTTAAGATAAGTAGACAAGTCTTTTTTTTTCTTGTTTAATAGACTCCAAGAACATTCGTGAAACTAGTATTTCCTTCTTCAGTGGTGAAAAAAAAGCCATCAGGCATGGTTTACAGATGTGTGTGTATATATAAATACACATGCTAACAGAAACTAATTTATAATAATATATTATATATATATATATATATATATATATATATATATATATATATATATACACATATACATACACACACTGTACATACAACATGGTACAAATACTTTATTACTAGTAAACGTCCCACAATCACACTGTTTCATAAGATAAATTAAGTACAGTATACAGTAAAATAAGCTCAACAACATAACTGTACGTAAGGCACTAAATGTACTGCAGAAAAATGTCTCAAGTATTAATACTGTAGTAGTGTAATACTGTAATATTTATTATCAAACTGTAATATTTAAATAATGTCATTAGGCAAGTGAAAAGGAGTATTTGACTGTTGTCATAATTTGGCTGGAGTCTAATTATAACAGGTAGCCATTAAAGATTATTTTAATTAATCTGATGATTATTTTCTGAAATAACCCACTGATTGTTTGGTTTGTAAAAATTGAGAAAACACTCTTGGAGCTTAAAAGTTGCCCCATTAAAATACTTGCTTTGACAACTCAAAAACTCAAAACCTCTCAATTATCTGCCAACCTTCTGATTATTGGACAACACGCTCTACTGCCCGAGCCACAGACCTCCCACTCTCCAGTGTCTAAACTATTGGTGGCATTCAGATCTCAATGCACACTGAAACACAAATTGGACAATTTGTGACAGTTTGGGCTGTCATAGTCAATGATTTTTTCTCATAGAACTAAATGTCATTCAATTGCAACTGTTCATTTATTTTCCTATTATACTATAACCATGCTAATAATGCCAAGCTTCATCATAAAATCATGATAATGATTATCTTGGATGACTGGGATTGCAGGATTGATTGTTATTAATTGTTAGAGTTCCACAGACCTCAAACATTGGAGTAATACATTAAAGCTACACATCACAGTTATTGTTGGTTTTTCCTTTAGCTTGCCATCCCTCTTATTTATTTGCCATACATTTCAACACAAAACATTTGTCATAACATCTAAAGATTATAACTAGTGAAGATGAAAATGTTTTATATGATGAAACCATCTACAAATATACAAGTAGAAGGTACTAAGTAATTGTTGCAATTAGTTTGGTGAAAGTGGATGAATACAGCTTTTGTTCACACAACTGAAACATAAATGTCAATTCCATATAACTCTAAAACTTGAGTAATTTGTTGAGTAGCTCCCACTGGTTTCCTATAAAAATATGCTCAAAAGGCATGCAAAATGCAGCTGTTAAAAACTGGATAACCGCGACCACGATGACCTGAAATGTCCATGAACATATCACTTGATTTTAAAGGTAACTTTAAAAAAGCAGTTCACTTTAATAACTGGTCCGTTTGCTGTTGGATCAATACATTATTGAGTGAAGGTGGGGGTGCCATCGCAAAAAAACTAATGTTTTTTTGCAACAGCGAAAGGGAGGGAAATCAAATCACATTTAAAAAAACAACTACAACAAAACAAAAAACAAACAAAAAAACATTAGCAGGCATGGTGCGGAAGTTATTCCAAAGGAAATGTGCATCATATAATTTTAACTATCATAAAGCATATTTAATGTAATAAAATGTCTATGGTGATATGGATTTATTAATGGTATTCAATATCATTCAATGTAAGATTAATTACTTGAATGATGCAGTAACTGATTACCAGGACACATGCAAGTATCAAGTACTCTAGACCGCCACTCCTATAGAGAGCTGAGTCTTTCTTCAATTTCTGTCTTCACAATCCCCAACCTCGATGAAAGAGACCTGCAAATTTATCAATGTGAACATTGTGGAGCAGATTGCACCGTGGAGTAATATGACTTTCTTCTGCTCAGATTTGCACATTTCCATATCCGAATTTGTTTCTGTCAAAATTAAGTTCAGTTTGAAAAGTGGCAGAAAAGTGTTTGTCACTAGATATTGCTGAAGATCCACAAATGAATTCAGTTGATTCTGTAGAGGAAATTAAAGTGTGTTGCACCTAACTGAAAAGATCATACATGGATAGGAAACAAACAAATTAACAACTGTTCTCAGAAGCTCCCTCAACAACACAAAACTTAGGCAGACAGAGAGACATGATGTGAGAGAAATCTGGAAAGAAAATGAGAACATGAAGGAAGGCCTGACGGCGTTAGTGGAAATGTAAAAATAGAAATAGCAATCAGTGTGATCAGAAATCGGTCAGTGAATGAGGAGAGTGAGTCAGATACCCTGGGAGGTTTCCTGCAGATTGCACAGAGGAAGGGAAGACAGTTTTTATTCAGCAACATTAGAACAAACATGAAACACATCCCAAACCCCTTAAACCCAAAAACATTTAACTTTCTCCAACAGATGTTACGGTTTTACATATACAATTGTGATGAGCATTCAAAATTACTTTTTTTTTTTTTTTATTTATAGCTCGATCTTGATAGGAATACATTTTTCTTATCCACTGCTGGCTGAGCTGAGTGCTTGAGCATTTAATCAAAATCACAGCTTTACATAAAATGACATAAAACAGAACACGTGGGAGGGGGAGAATGAACATAAACACCAAAGGTGAACAAAGAGTAATGCTGTCCTTCATATTCCTAACCTGATCATCACTGTCACAGAGAGCTACGGCATTATCAGGCGACGACAAAGAAAATATTAGCATTGAGGATTGTTTATGCCCACGGGCATGAGGCAGATTTGACAACTTTTTTTTTTTCTTTTCTTTTATGTTATTTGAAAATAGCTTGCTGAGCACTGTCTTAATAAGGAAACATCTTGGCTTTTATGTTGCTTTATTGAAGCAATTACTGGGGCCAATACAGAGTATGAGTCAGTGCCAAGTGAAGGCAAAAATTTACATCCTTGGCTGGAGTTCGAAGATAATGTTGTTAATGAGCGCAGTTTATGACAAGAACCAAATAATAAAGCCAAACCGATGAAAGTGGTGGAAATGTAGGCAATTTGTTGCAAGGGCCACTTGCACTGAAGTCAAAATCCAAAATTGCTTTGCCATAACAGCTTAGACAATAGAAAGAATGAATAAATTAATTAATCAAAGAACGAAAACATTAAACTGCTGGTCAGATATCTTGGGGACAGAGATTTTGAGGAGTGGTAGTTATTGGTCAAAATGAGGACACTGTCTGTGTTCCCCATGTTGATCAGCTTAATGAAGATTTAATACGTTCTCTTGCACAACATCCTCTCAAGTCGTGTGTCCCAGCAAATCCTGGGGATCCTAAGCCTCTGGGCCACTGAAATGTTTTTAATCACAAATCTTAGTGTTTGGCAAATGATCTGTTCCATCTGAAAAGTAGAAAACTGTAGTAGAGAGATTTGCCATCCCATCTGAAAGCTGTAGCAAGAATTTTCTCTAGTGTGGAAAAGTTAATCTTCTCTTATGATTGCTTCTGTCTGCATTAGTCTGACTCTACAAAATGATGTGCAGCATATTGATTATACAGTATTTGGGGGAGAGGAGACAGAGGACTGGTAAGAGGAAAGCAACAAAACAGGGAAGTTGCCTATGAACCAAAAACTATCACAGTTTACAGAGGGGCTTGAGTAGGAGAGTCTGGACTGGGCTTGTGGACTGAATAAGACGAGGAGAATACTAAACACTTACCAGGACAGTTGTGATAGGATACATTCTGTGTTCTTGGTCCTATTCTGGTTGGGCATGGACCTTGAGAAGCAAAAAGATGGGGCTACAGACATGTTTGAAACTGCTTTGAGTGAAATGAGGACCTGACTCTGTTTTCTCTTTTATTTCTTAAAAAGACTTTGTGAGGACAAACTCCTTACGAGCAAATTTTAATTTCCAAAACCCTATAGTGGTCTCCACTGTTTCCTCCGCTGTGCAATACTGAAGTAAAATACAAACAGTGGTGGGACATAAGTGCACCTTTTAGGCTAATCCTTCTATTAAGGTTGGGGATTACACAGCAAAACAAGTGATCAATGCTTCACTTGACAATAATAAAAGAGGGAGAGAAAAAACCAGAAAGCAGAAGCACAAGCTGTTAGGAGTTTAAGGTGTGGGCTGCAGGATTTGTCTTTGCTCACTAGTTTGGACTCAAATGGCCATTATTGCTGCTTCCATGTTTAATTAGGGGTCCTCAAAGCCTCAGAGAGGTTAACCTTTAAGTTGTAATGAGTTTCACCATCTAATGATGTTCAGAGCAATCTGATTCAACACCAAGGGGAAGAGCTTAGTGATGAATGGTGGTAATGAGCAACGTAGAACAGAGGTGTTGTGTAGAAAATTCTGTAGAATAAAAGCACATTGTTTATGTTTGCCCTTAATTTTCTCTTTTCACCCTCTGCACAATGAAACACATCAAAAGACATGGCAGCACAAAACAGTCATACCATACTATCATGCCATCTCGCCAACTAATTATTTTAGTTCCACGTGATTAGTGGTGGAACTAGTGATTCTGGCACGTCATCTAAATCTTTGCCATTAATCACTATGTAAAAATTACAAAAGGTCAAAAACTACAGATGAACATGACAGCTTAAACGACAAAGGGGAATTCTTAATACAAAGGGCAACCTAAAGATTATTTGAGTTCTCAATGGCAATGAATATTTTAGCAAGGAAGATACAAAATGTCAACACACTTTCCTTAGATGAAATATTACCTAGTTCACTTATGAGAGAAGCCATTCTGTTCCGTTACATAATGAAACATCTGCTAACATATTTCAACACCTGTTGTATAGTTGTATATTAAGCCATCATGGTGAGCCGCGCTTTCCTCTGAGAGAATTCTCCACACAAGACGAAGAAAAATTAAACTCCCGCTTGCAATCCCAGAGAGTCAGCATGACTTCGTCTGCACCTCCCTCTATTCTGCTACCTCATAACCAGGCTCGTTGATCCACTGGAAACACGGTGAGCACATCGATAATAAGGATAGCGCAGGGGAGGACCAAAGGCTTTTACAGGTCATATTTCATGGAAAGTTCACTGCTTGACATAGATTGAAGCAGAGACAGAGGAAAAAAAGAGTGCTGGAAGGTGTTGCAGACAAAGAAAGCACAATGTCTGGACGAGGCAGGGGAGATATGGGAAAGCATGTGATATAACACAGAGAATCGACAGAGAGCAAGAAGGAGGAGAGAAACTGAGAATGGAAAGGAGGGGGAAAGGAAGAAGAAGGGTTTTCAATTCATGACAGAAGGGTCATACTTACTGTAGGGCACACACTCATACTGGACCTCCAGGTACTTGTAGGTCCCTGGACAGGGGTCAGGGAAGACATCCGAACCCGTGATCACGATGCACTGGGTCCGATTGTTGCATCTAATGAGATAAAAAGTAAATAGAGAAGAAAGAGTATATTAAAAGTCCCTGCTAGACCCATTGAACAAAAAGTGAAATAATTCAATGAATAAAAGCCAGAATGCATAGTATAAGTGCAATAACAAATTTTAAACTGTTGCTCAGGTTGAGCAATATTCACATTCCTCAATTGAAGAGGAAAACACTCAGCAAAAAGAATGTTAAATTGCAGTTATCATGTGCCAAAGCTCTGCTTGAAGTAAAGTAATATCCAACTTGATTGCTTTTCACTTAATGCTTTTCTGGCGAATCTACTGCACGCATATAGTCATTTTTGTCTATGTTAGAGAGCTCCTCTCCTTTGTACTCTGCACAATTCCACATCTTTTTCAAGAGTCTGCATATTCCATCTGAATGTATTAGAGTCAGTACTGGACAGGACTATTTTACATTCTGAGTCAACTGCAGTTACACAAATTTGTGCCTCATGTTTACCTTTGTTCATGAAAGTTGCAATGCAGTCATTTCCAAATAAAATTCACATTTGTGCAACGCTATTAGAAGTATACCTGTTTTCTTTTGGTGAAATGTCAATAAGAAAAGTAATACCTGATGCATTGTGACATGCAACTGCTGAGAAATTGAAATTTACCTTTCACATTAATTTGCACTGGATACATTTGTTTTGTTTTATTTGAACATCATATGTTGTAAAATTGAAGTGTCCTAAGGTTCTGGTAGATGTGGGAGGCCACGCTTTTGCTGCACTTAAATCACAATGATAACGTCAACACCCTTAGCAAAACATCTCAGTTACCGCAGGGACTAAAATTTTATTGGCACATGGGGATTCAGATCAATAGCTCTTTTCTGCTTATTTGGTTAGGATAGTTATTGTT